>NC_089806.1:39429664-39560396 GCF_029633855.1 Hoplias malabaricus | reverse complement strand
ACACACTCTATCAGATTGAAAGTGTTTGTACACATGAGCAGGCGCTTCTGTGTTGTCCTACAGGGGAATATGAATTAAACGTATCATCACTTTCAACACAATTGGTTTCCTAAGGCAAAGGGACACAAGTCACATGATCTGAGTTGGACTCGAGTAACAAATGTATTGAAAATATACAACTCCATTTCCAGATGGATATAAATCCAAACTGCAATGATGTGCAAATCATTTAAACCTTATATTTAATTTATAACAGTACAAAGGCAATATTTACACTTTGAAACTGTGAAAGTTTATTCTTATTTGTTCATTTTTAATTTGGTGTCACATCCAGGATTTCAAAAGAATTTCAAATTTGGATTTTCTACACCACAAGACTTTTCCAGTTTTCCACTTCACGTCAGTCCATCCTAAATGAGCTGGGACCCGGAGGCATTTCTGAATCCTGTTTATATAAGGGTTGTTTTTTAACTTATATGTTTTAATTTGCATTTGTGGATACAGCAAGGGAACATATAGAGATTTCTCTGGATTCTCCAAAGCATTTAATATATATATAATATATATATATATATATATATAATATATATATAGTATATATATATATATATAATTAATGTATGTATATGCATGCAGTCGGCCGCCTCGAAACGCTACTTTAAACCCAGTCATGTAAATAACCTGTTGCAAAATTCAATAATTGTATATTTTTCAAAAAAACAATAATATTTCCCAGTTTTAACATTTGAAATGTTTTTACATTTGAAACTTCTTTCAGTTAAATATATGGTTTAAATGATTTGTACATCATAGGCGGCACGGTGGCGCATAGGGGGCACGGTGGCGCAGCAGGTAGTGTCGCAGTCACACAGCTCCAGGGGCCTGGAGGTTGTGGGTTCGATTCCAGCTCCAGGTGACTGTCTATGAGGAGTTGGTGTGTTCTCCCCGTGTCCGCGTGGGTTTCCTCCGGGTGCTCCGGTTTCCTCCCACAGTCCAAAAACACACATTGCAGGTGGATTGGTGACTCAAAAGTGTCCGTGGGAGTGAGTGTGTGAGTGAATGTGTGTGTGTCTGTGTTGCCCTGTGAAGGACTGGCGTCCCCTCCAGGGTGTATTCCTGCCTTGCGCCTGATGATTCCAGGTAGGCTCTGGACCCCCCGCGACCCTAAATTGGATAAGCGGTTACAGATAATGGATGGATGGATGGATTTGTACATCATATCGTTCAGTGTCCCAAATTTTTTGAAATGGTGTTATATTTGATAAAATACTTGAGACAAAAACTCTAAACTCTTATAAAATATAAGTACAGTAGGGGTACATTATTGGTCACTAAAGGGACAAACAGCACAAATGTACCTTTAAAAGGTACAACAGTGGTGTTTAAGTCGAGTTGTGTTCCCTACAGCTGCATTACATTTACAGGTGAATATTTTTAATCTTCCATTATAGAACTGTGTAAAATAAAAGAATATAATTATGGAAGATTACATGGGGAGTATGCTATCAACATAATTTTAAAATCTACAAATTTTATAGAATGAGGTACAATCATGTTCGCTAATTAAGGTACACAATATGTACCCTTGAGGGGACCATCGCAGTGACAGCAGAAGCTACAATCAATGACAAATGTTTCTGACAGTGTAACAATAGTTTTCGTATCCATTTTTTGTACTCAGATACCACATCAATACTCAGATACCCATCCCCCCAGCCCCCACCCCATTACAATACATACAATATAATGCATCTTGTAAGGCTGGTGGTAACAACAAGCTTCATCCATGGCACAGAGTCCAACTACCAACATCCAACTTCCAAATCCAACTGCTAACACAATGGGCACTAGACAGCTCAACACTCTTGTAGGAGAAAGCTACCTGTCCAGATTTGTGTTATGCCAGTGGGAAGGCACTTGAATCTGCTGGAACTCTGTTGGTTTTTAGGAGAGAACAAAGCCAACTGTGCTCTCTGACTCCTGGCTTTGGGTGGCTAAGGCATCACTGAGGACTGGACAAGAGATTTCCTGATGCTAGGACAATTGCTAAGACCCAAAATTGTTTCAAGGTATAAACACCACTAAGGACCTGTTTGACAATCCCATAGTCATTCTAGGGCCAGTTAGCAAGTCTATTTCTGTATTAAACTCAGTAGCGCATGTACATCCAACTGATCCCAGATCATTTTTTGGCTGGCGTTTAGCGTAACATGTGCACTTCAGACGGGTGGGCTTAATAGGATCCTGATTAACACGCCACACACCGCCACTGTCACAAGCAATAACAGGCCATACGTTGCCATGCAACACGCTCGTGCCTGCACCAATCAT
Source organism: Hoplias malabaricus (assembly GCF_029633855.1). Classification (NCBI taxonomy): domain Eukaryota; kingdom Metazoa; phylum Chordata; class Actinopteri; order Characiformes; family Erythrinidae; genus Hoplias; species Hoplias malabaricus. The sequence continues at coordinate 39,558,065 of NC_089806.1, read as the reverse complement.
GGGCCTCAAACAGATGCTAGCCCTACTGCCCTGCATCTTGGCCATCCCCACGCAATAAACAGGCCCACAGCACGAACGCAGCTCAAGATGTTGACATAGCCCGGACCATCTGGGCCTTGCGTGTGGCACTGGCTGGCAGAAGCCACCTAAAATTGGAAAGAGGGGGTGGATAAAATTATGGCAACCATTTTTCTGATGACTTTTTATCAGCATATAGACAACTAGCACAGCACCTTCTTAACAATGACGTGTTAATCAACAGCACAGTTCTCTGACATTGTAACTTGGTGCTTCACACTTGTAATCGTTCCAATTTACATGGAATTAATTAGTGGAAGATGAGGGAGGCAGCCCCCCCAGGAAAGACCACCTCCTCCCTTTCCTTATTGTCTCTCCTGATCAAAATATTTACTGAGCAATTATGCTTTAAAATGTCATTTCTTATTTCTAATGAAGGAAATGTGTAAATGTAGATGTGGAGCCAGATGATTTAAGCTGAAGACCTTGATGTTAAATGCCAAGTGTTGATTAGAGGTGTATAAAATCCTCCTGCATCAGGTGGGACTGATGGACCCTTGTTTTTGGGACAGAATGGACTGGGTCATGCAACATTACCTGACATTTCCAATGCTCGTGTCGGTTACTTTACAATCAAATCCTGACAGCAATGTTCCAGTTGTACATATTGATTGCAGAATATTATCATACTGATGATTATTGTCTGCATCTATGCTTGTCTGACCCTCTCTCTCACTCTGGCCAGCTGGTGTGGCGTAATTGCATGGCAGGGGTCTGGCAGTCCAGCTCTGTGTCTGGTTTAGCAGCCCAAAAAAAGGGCTGGTCAGAGGATGGACCGTCCAAAGTGTCCAAAGATCTCTGTGGACAGAGTTCAAGGACAGAGATTAAGATGTGGTGTCCAAACATTTGAACATATTATCTATGGGTGGGGGTCAGTAGGTGTTTGGAAGAGGAGGTGGGGTGTTTCATTAAAGCACAATAAAAAGCAGTACAGGCAATCCACATTATATAAGTTTAGCCTTGGTCCTGTGGTCAGTGAGCGCGCAGGCGTGTGTGTGTGTGTGTGTGTGTGTGTGTGTGTGTGTGAGTGTGTCTAATAAAGGCAGTGACCAGACATATAACATAGGTGTTTCTAATAAAGTGACCAGTGAGTGGACATACAAGGTAGGTGTTTCTAATAAAGTGGCCATTGGCTGGACACACAAGGTAGGTGTTTCTAATAAAGTGGCCATTAGATAGATAGATAGATAGATAGATAGATAGATAGATAGATAGATAGATAGATAGATAGATAGATACTTTATTGATCCCCAGGGGAAATGCAAGGGAAATTGACTGGACATATGACATAGGTGTTTCTAATAAAGTGGCAAGTGACTGGACATATGATATAGGTGTTTCTAATAAAATGGCCAGTGACTGGACATATGATATAGGTGTTTCTAATAAAATGGCCAGTGACTGGACATATGATATAGGTGTTTCTAATAAAGTGGCCAGGTGACCGGACATACAAAGTAGGTGTTTCTAATAAAGTGGCCATAGACTGGACATATGACATAGGTGTTTCTAATAAAGTGGCCAGTGTAAGAAAAAGTGCATCTGTTGTGGTCTCAGGGTGTGTGTGTGTGTGTGTGTGTATGCAGCAGAAGGCTATGACTATGACAAACCTCTTCCTCCCCATCGTTCAAAGGTTGCAGTGGCGTTCTCCCCTGTTCTCCACCCCGTCCCTCTCGCGGCGGTCAGGAGGAGAATAAATCAAAGAGAGGAATGGCGACAGATGTAGGCCGGGGGGCTGAAGTGGAGGGGTGTGCTGAATCAAAGGCCACTGCCAGCAAGGCGTCTCTGGCGATCTGTTTGTGTTTGTATTTGTGCCACTATTCCCACACCGTTATTAAGGTGCAGTGTTGCTGTGGGAAGAGGAAAAGTGCTGATCGGCCGGAAACCTCCACTGGACACTGAGCGGGACACCTCACTGTGTTCTGTTACTGTGTGAGGACAGGTGGACAGCGTTCTGTCTGTCCTCTCTTCTCTCGTTATTTTCTAATATGTAGGATGCTCTCTCTCCTCTCTATTCAATCTATCTCTGTTTCTCTCTGTCTCCATTTCTCTTCATTTCTCTTTCTCTGTTGTCTCTTGCTCTCATTTTTCTTTTCCGTGTGTTTTCTCTTATTCTCTATTGTCTCTTTTTCTTTTTGTCACTTTCATTTTGTCTCAGGCTCTTTCTCTTATCCTGCTCTCTCTCTCTCTCTCTCTCTCTCTCTCTCTCTCTTCTCTCTCTCTCTCTCTCTCTCTCTCTCTCTTTCTATCTCTCTCTCTCTCTCTCTTTCTATCTCTCTCTCTCTCTCTCTCTCTCTCTATCTCTCTCTCTCTCTCTCTTTCTATCTCTCTCTCGCTCTCTCTTTCTATCTCTCTTTCTATCTCTCTCTCTTCTTTCTATCTCTCTCTGTCTCTCTCTCTCTTCTTTCTCTCTCTCTCTCTCTCTCTCTCTCTCTTCTCTGCTCTCTCTCTCTCTCTCTCTCTTTCTATCTCTCTCTTCGCTCTCTCTTTCTATCTCTCTCTTTCTATCTCTCTCTCTCTTTCTATCTCTCTCTGTCTCTCTCTCTCTTCTCTCTCTCTCTCTCTCTCATCTCTCTCTCTCTCTCTCTCTCTCTCTCTCTCTCTCTCTCTCTCTCTCTCTCTCTCTCTCTCTCCCCATCATCTCTCATCATTGTCTCTGTCCTCTTCTAAAGTAGATTTGAGCAGAGACTGGTGTCATGCCTGACACCAGCCACGTTGCATATTTCAAACTCAATTTACCAGATGCACACACACACACACACACACACACACACACGCCTCATGTACATAGATGGAAGTTTATGTGGGTTTATATCAGTGATAAAGGGCTGTAGGTGTGTTGTACCTTTATTAAAACACGGCCTTACAGTGGAGTCCTTTGTTATTTGACCCACAGTGCATTTTAAACTTCAAAGGGAACTGTATTTTGTTATAGCAGCTGTACAGCTGTCTGTCCAGGTATAAAACACAGCCCAGTACAGTATAATCAGCAGTTTGAAGTCCAGTAGCGGCGCTTGTACTAATATTTTCTAGCTCACTGGTGCGAAAAGAAAACAAAGCCCTGTTAGAAAAGCCCTGCCAGAGGGAAGTGTCATACTTGGGCTGACTGGGCTTTTGAGCATTTGGGTTCTGTAACACTTTTAATCTCTCTCTCTCTCTCTCTCTCTCTACTCTCTCTCTCTCTCTCTCTCTCTCTCTCTCTCTCTCTCTCTCATCACTCACTCTGGGTTGGAAACCCACCTGCCCAATTCCAGAGGGAAATTTAACTCTTCAAACGAAAAGGGTTTGCCTTTGTAGTAATACATTCATTTTTAATTTTAATTAAAAGCTCTCATTGCTCTCTAGCAGCTCAACACAGAGCCTCAATTGGGCAATGCAATCATAGGATCTAGAGGAATAAAGTCAACAATGTTCATATTATTTCATCATTTTTGTTGGGCATATGAATCTTGTTCAGAATGAGTAGATTAGTAGTGGTTTGAATAAATAATTATTGATATTACTAAATGAGTACTGGTATTATATATTTAGCACTGGTGTTAGTAAATAATTGTTAGTGTTTTAAAATAGTAATGTGATAGTGAATTAATGTTGGTTATTAATGTTGGTTAATGTATTAATAATTGTTAGTGTTTTTAAATAGTAATGTGATAGTGAATTAATGTTGGTTATTAATGTTGGTTAATGTATTATATATATACAAACCAAACTTGTCATATAGCGCTTTTCCATCAAATAACTCTAGTCCTTGTACAGGTTCCGTTCCTGAGTCTTGGAACCTTGGTCTTTTTCAGTGAACTGGCCTGGTTTCTACACATTAAGAGGGGAACCAGGAATACGTCATGAGCGAGGGACATTGCTGTGGCTGAATACCGTGCCAGAGCCACAGATAAACTGTTAGAGTCATGATAGGGTCGTTGTTTATTCTTTGTTTATTGTGGAGTCAGACCAGAGTGAGATATAATACTGTGTAAATGTGGCCAAGTTCAGAGCCGTCCTGCTGACAGCTTGTAAACAGTGAAAAAATGTAACCAAGAGCAGTGGCTCTGACAAATGCATTCGGTTTTGTGCCAAACACAGCCCCAGAAACACACACAAACGGAGTGTGTTCCTGTTTTATTTCCTATTATATATATATATATATATATATATATATATATATATATATATATATATATATATATATATATATATATATTATATATATATATATATATGAAACATTACATTTCCCAGACCATATACTATACTGTGTGATAACACTATGTGTGAGGCTCTGACCTTTTTCTGAGTTACTGAACCTCGACACACCCATGGACGACGTCATGGTTCATGCTGAAAAACCAACTCTTCTTTGGTTCCAGCTGGGAACTAATCTTTCTGGTTCGTGAACAGTTTATGTCGGTGGAAATGTGCCGAACAGTTCCAAATTTCATTTGCAAGCTTGTTGTGGAACAGCACTAATAGACAATCACCTGGCGCGGGATTGGAACCCACAACCCAGGAGCTGTGTGGCTGTGACACTGCTGCAATGATATAAAATAATCATTATATGTAAAAAAATAAAAATAATATAAATGATAAGGGGAGTACTGTGCTAGCTTTCCTTCACTATCCACGACAGAATGTCCCTAAATGCTCCTGAGCCCTTATTCTGTGTGGGTTCACTGATATGGATGGGTTAAATACAGAAATTCAAGTTCCCCAAGAGGATTAGTAACATATCACTTTATTTCCTTTACTTACTACTTTCCTTTTTCTTTTCTCTTTCATTTTATTATACCTTTCTCATTCTCATTCGCAATTTGCCCTTTCTTTCTCATTTTTTTCTCCCTATATCTCAACAATTTCTCTCTCTCTCTCTCTCTCTCTCTCTCTCTCTCTCTCTCTCTCTCTCTCTCAGTTATGGCAGGTTTTTTTCTGATTGATGTAGCCGCTTCACTCAGGGTTAATTTACACTGGTGAATAATTCATGAGGGGACATCGTTTTCTCTCTATCTCTCTCTCTCTCTCTCTCTCTCTCTCTCTCCCTCTCTCTCTCTCTCCTCTCTCTCTCTCTCTCTCTCTGTGGGGTAAGACTTCAGGGTAAATCAAGACATTTCACTCCTTCTTCCACTCCTTCCTTTGTTTCTCTCTTCTCTCAGAAAGGGCACAGAGGGCAAGAGAGTGTGTGTGTGTGTGTGTGTGAGAGAGAGAGAGAGAGAGAGAGAGAGAGAGAGAGAGAGAGAGAGAGAGAGAGAGAGAGAGAGAGAGAGAGAGAGAGAACTCCATAGTGGACATGACGCCAAAGGCCCAGTGCTTTCTTTTCATATTTATTATTGAACTGTCGGAAGTGGTCAGCGTCATGAATTAATAACATCTGGATGTGCTTTTTGTTCTGGGCACTCGCTCTTTCATCCCGAAGAATGGACTTGTTTAGTTTTGTTTTTGTTTGTGTGTTTTTGTTACGCTGAAGCACTCAGAACTTTGATCAATAAGTATGTCCAGAAACTTGTTTTCTCTCTCCTCCACACACAAAGCCTGAACGACGTGTAGTGTACGACACTGACCCCACAGAAAGGCCAGTGAGACCGTCTCCACATTCTATTGGATGTTGATATGCCATCGGCCCAATCAGATATGGACGTCACTTATTAGCTGCTAGAACTTTAAGGTGCATGCTTGATACTCTAGAACTGCCCTGTGCAACAGTGGAACTGTGTTCTCTGGAATGCTGGATCCCAATTGGAAAAACAGCAGCAGTGCCTGACCTGTGGTGACATGCAGCTGTAAAAGCATCTCCATGGTGACAGAGGATGATCATTATAAGAAAGAATATGCCGAACAAATGGTATCATCTTTTATCATGTCCCCCTCTAGACATTTAAAAGTAAATATTCACAACACTTTACAAATTAATGGAAGTATTCATTAGGAGATGAGTTTAGGATTAAAATATATATTTAAAAGGGAGGAGTTTATTTGCATATGTTCTATATGAACTCCCTATGGACTGTTTACAGTGACACCATGATATGACCTACTGTCCTGACAGCTGATACATGCCATGTCTGAAATACTACAGGATATATAATATTAATGTATGTCTGGAGCTGTGTGTGTGTGTGAGTGTGAGTGTAAGTGTGTGTTCTGCCTACCTACAGTCCTGTGGAATAAAGGGGTGTGGCCAGAGCTGGTTTAATTCCCTTAGATCCCTCTGAAAGGGCAGGGCATATTTGACACTGATTTACTGATGGGCTCCTGTGATGAGTTACTGTGACACTGACTGATCGGTTTTGTTTTCTGAGTCACACACACACACACACACACATGCACACACACGTATATATACACCCCCCCCCCCACGCTATTTTCAGGGGGTCATCTCAGTCACGGCTGTGTCATTTTTCACACATGACAATTGTCCAGCTCAGCACTTTGGAGCGTGTGTGTGTGGGGTGTGTGTGTGTGTGTGTGTGGAGGTGATGGTGGTGGTGGTATGTGTGTGTGTGTGTGTGTGTGTGTGTGTGTGTGAGTATATGTGAGGGAAGGGGTATGGCTGGGGTGTTGCTGCAGAAGGAGTTTGAAAACAGTCAAAGTCATCACGATGACTAAGGAACACTATGCAAATGATGCCAAGTCAACATTTTGCCACTGTCCAGTGAACAAACTCATCAGTGTAACAAGGCCCATGACCTGCCCTGTCCCGTCCTGTCCAGGGTTTTCACATTTTAATCACCAAATCTGCATGCTGCGTATACCACAGGACAAAAAAAACCCACATCTTTGATCCAGGTTCCAGGCCGGGATTTAATAATGGCTGGCCGGTATGACTCTGTAACTGTCCAGGCAGGTGCATTGGGTCATACCAGCAAGTCAGTGTAAAATCCAGGACTGGAACCTGGATCCAAGGTCTAGATTTGATGACTTATGATGTGCACAGTTGTGAAATACAGACAATGAAATGTTATATACATGGGTGTGTGTTTTGTGTCAATTCTTACGTCAGTTTCTTGGTCCTAAATTGTTATCGCACATTCATATACAATGCATCAATGGTGCAGTATGATTGGCTGGGGATGGGTTTTAGGTTTTAGTAAACAAGATCTCAGATAAGTACATATGTTGAAACTGAGCAATGAATATTTGTGTAACACTTGTTTAAAGATATTATAAACAAAGCAAGCTCCTGTCCACTGGGGGTGCTGTTTCACTAAATGTATTCAAACTCATATATATGAAGAAGAATTACAGCTACAGTGCTGTAAAGAGTTGTGAGAGGTTATTTGAGCTCTGCTGAGGAAAGACCTTCCTGAGACCTATGACAATCTTGATTAGAGTTAGGGTTAGGTTTGGCATTGGGTTTAGGGATATATTTGAGTTTAGTTCTAAGGTTTAGTGTTAAGTTTGGGTATTGGGTTTAGGGGCAGCGTTAGTAACACCATTGAGGTTAGGTTTAGAGTTAGTTCTAAGGCTTAATGTTAGGGTTAGGTTTGGGATTGGGTTTAGATTCAGGGTTAAGGTTAATGTTGGGAATATGATTTTATAGTGCCTAATAATTTTATCATGTATTTTAAACAACTTGATGGTGCATACAAATTAGTTAGTATTAGCATTAGCATTAGCATTTTGAGCCATGTGAGTGACCCATAGCAGCAGCCGAGCAACCGTTTCTCCACAGCCAGGCTTTCTGGATGAAGAAATACGAGAGATGCCTTGTTGTGCGTATTCCTTGCTCGTATATCTTTGGACCTTTAGACACGTGTGTCTTTTCCTCCAGGAGGTTACTGCATCAGTGGCTATAACCCTCCCAATAAACGACATGACTCTGATATCTGAGTCCATTTAACAAGCACTGGCTCACATCAAACAGCACTAAAATACTCCTCTTAGACACTGTTTAATTCTGTCCAGAGCTTCTCCACTGGCTTTAATTCACACGTTGGGCTTGAGATGATGGAATGCGAGCAGCTGCATGCCATCGACAGCTCGTCCAGTTATTATTGACCTGTGGCTGCTCTGGATATCGACGTCTGTTATAAATCAGTCCACATGGAGTGGCTGCCACTATTTTTACACCCGCTGACCTCTGACCCATCCTGCTTGCGCAGTTGGGTTCTGGCACTCGGTGGGTCCCCCCGGGTTGGGAAGAGGAAGCTGATATGTACATGCAGGTCTTCGCTTTGCCTTTAGCAAAACAGCAAGTGCTGGTTTAAGGGAGCAGAGGTCAAAAAGAAATGCTTGGTATAAATGGTATATCCTGCCAAAACTGTAGTGGGGGATTTCTATGCAGCCCCTCCCTCCCCCACTTGCTGCAGTTACAGCTTGCATTTTTCTGAGTCAGGTTTGCATTTGATGGCACTCAGCCACAATATTTAGTGAGGTCAAGCAGATGTTGAATGTTTAGCTGTAGATCACAAACACAACTCATATAGGTATTGGGTGGTTCTGAGAACTGAGTTCCAATGATTCAAAGACTGGGGTGGGTGGGGGTTAAACCCCTCTGTAGCTGACACAGTGATCTTAGACTCATGTAGCATATTTAATGGAATAATGGTAAAACACATGAATGAACAAATTGTTATCTGCTTCAGCATTGGGGGTCTTATGCATGCCCCACATCATAAACATAAACAAATACTAGGTGTACAAATTAGTTTTTGTGTAATGGTTAATTGTAATTCAAAATTCAAACAGTCCCCAGCTCTTTTAACATTGTATGGCAACTGTGGCATAGTATTAAAAATATATATGTTTTTTTTTTTTTAATTACCTACAAATTAAGTATTAATTTGCTACATTCACATTAATACATTTCTGTTTGTGTGTTTTATAATTTATGGTAATTTCTTGCACTTGCACGAAAAAAAGAAATGTTAATATAAACAAAGTAGATACAAATATAAACAAAATATAAACAAAGTAGATAAAATATAAACAAAGTAGTTTGAAAAATGTATTCGTTCTGAGTTCCAACAGAAAAAAAAGGTTGGTTTACTGAGTTTCAGAACAATGCTAACAGTTAGCATTAGCATTTTCTAGCTATTGCTGTTCCTCACTTGACAAATGTGCAAAGCAGGCAATAACGCATACACTCCAGGCTATTAAAGTGGAATGCTGAAAAATGTCTTCTGTCTGGGGCTATTTGTTTTGCCCTTTCTCTCCAATCCTCGAAGGTTACAACGTTCCGATGTTATTACCCAATCATAATTAAAACACCCGGACCTATGATCTTTAATATGCTCTTTAATTAGCCTACAATACAACTGCTAACAATGGAGTGTCCTTTGGACTCAGCCCTTTGTTGACATTATGAGGCTCTCAAAATACCACTCTCCTCATAAACGAACAAATAAATAATTATGTAAAAGTCATCAATGAATACAGTTATGTGCCTACAAAGCTGGACTGTAGCTGTGTAATATTAGAAATATGAGGCAGAGTACTCTGTAAAAGTCACAGAGAACTAAGAGGTCCTCAAAGTGAAGTTCATAAAAAAGAATCAACGTCTGCAAAGAAAATGGGACGTCTAAAACCATGCAAGACCCAGTCAACCTTCCCATGTGGCTCCCAGAGACATTACCATGTTCAAAGGACTGAACGTTGTTGACTTCTAGAAGAAGTATAGCTTCCTACTTCACTCTTCTCTGTTCTGATTTCACTTGCCATCTGGACACATAGGTCAGCTGTTCTGCTCACATTATTTATCATTAGGAACCACATCAGTGAGATGTGGAAAGGATGTGGAGGCAATAGAAATAAAATAGACATAATAGACATGAAAGAAGACTATCTAGAAGCTGCTGGTTTGCTGATAAGATGTAAGTGAATATGATACAATGCTTCAGAGTCCATTTCCCTAATTATCTATACACCCCTGGTCTATGTTCTTTGTGTTTAACCCAATCCGTGCAGTGAAACACACACTTACAGACACACTAGTTACCATAGGGGGCAGTAAGCACCTATGCCCAAAGCAGAGGGCAGCCCTAGCCACGGTTCCCAGAGAGCAGTTGGGGGTTAGGTGTCTTGCTCAATTGCACTTCAGTCATGACCTGCCGGCTCTGGGGAACAAACCGTCAACCTTCTGGTTACATGCTCAGTTCTCTAACCACCAGGCCATGGCTGCTTTCAGTATTGACAAATTACTATGTCTTCTTTTTTTCTATTTTGTTGTTATCCAAAGAAAAGTAAAGACAGATAAATATAACATCTTGAAAATGTAACTTTACCTGAGAAGGAAAAAAAAAACTTAAAAAACTCTTCTTAGCTTTCAATGGAAGTCAATGTAAAAATTTATTTTGTAGAATTTCTTCTAAGTCCATTTATCAATGCATTAGAAATTGCACTCGATGTGAAGAAAAAACTGCTGTGATGAAATGTTATAGTAAACTAAATATTTATTGTTTTCTTGAGACAACAATAATTCCTTGATTGAGAATATCTGTAAAAAAGGACAAACTATATTTCGACTCCAATGTATTTTCACGCTTTGATCAACAAAGATAGTCATTATGCATTTGATCCGAAAACCCTTGTCCATTCACATTTATCAAAACCAAACTTATGAGAAAAGACAACTGTCATCGTGCCACTCAAAGCCAAAATTCATTCTGTCTTCCACTGAATAAACGTCTGTATGCGCAGCTGGCAGCTATAATATCAGTGCTACAGATATTAAATTAGTACATTAGGACATTAGCATTCCTGCTAGTCAACTGACTACCCATATAAATGTTGACTTCTAGAAGAATTGCACCTGCACACTATATCTTCACTATATCTTCTGCTTTGTAACTTTGCTGACCAGGTGGGCAGGCTTTAGTCCAGCTGTCCAGCCCATGGTATTTAAGCGTTAGGAATCACAACTGATTTTCTGTATATACACACACATTTAACGTTTAATTTTAATGTAATTATTTTTTTTCCCACACACCCTGCAGGGGGTGCCAGTTCTTTGCAGAGTTCTTTCACAGCTATGAAAACCTTTAAGTAGACAATCCACCTAACAACTTGTGAAGGTGTTTATGAACCATGGGCAGAAACTGGAGCTCCCGGAGGAAACCCACGCAGACACAGGGAAAACATGCACATTAACAACAATGTAATTACTATAGATGAATTCACTTTAACAGATGAGTTACATTATATAACCACTCATGTATCAACTTGTAATTTTCATTGTGTATATACATTTAGCACATGCTATGATACATGATTATAACATAGAATTACATGGTAATTACTAATATTTTGTTTTTGCCCATTATCCTTTTGAATTCATGGTCCACCTTGTGTTACCAGACTTTTGGCAATTTTTAAAGAGTGCTCCCATTTAAGACTCTAACATAGTGCCAGAGCTGATCCTAACAGTAAAAGACGGAAATGAAACAGTAAGTGCCGTTAACAAACCGACACAGTGAGCTCTTTCCCCTGCAGCATGTGAGATGGATCATAAGCATTAGGGCTAATCTCATGCTCCGACTCACCTCCACACAGCTCACACAGCTCTATCCGCCAGCCAGCTCTGGGCTCATTATCTAGGAGATATAAAAAGGTAAAATAAAGTGAGATATCTCCCTGTCCACGGTCATTACGCTACTCCCGTTAGCGCCGACGACTTCATTTCCTGTCAAGCAGGGAGCCTGCGATTGGACGGAAGTGCACAATGCCAGCTGCTGATCGGAAGAGACGATGCGCTGTCCAGTCTGATATGGTTTTAGAGCAAGCTATCCATTTTCATTAAGCTCGTCATAAGCTATCAGACAGCCTGCTTCCATTGGCGCCTTATAATTTAGCTTGGATGGAACACTGAGCAGTGTTGGAGTGATATTTCTGACACGTACAGGGCCACAAACACACTCTGGAAAATGAATTGCGCTGTTTGGAAAGTGTGTGTTGGTGCTTTTTTCCTTCGTTTTCAGATGCTATCATGCCTCTTTGTTGGCCCAGAACTGTCAGCTTTGCTTTGTCATATGCATTTGTTACCTATGCCCCAAGTCTCTGTGATAGTAACAATAAAATATATTCAATTTGGCTACCACCTTAAAAAAATAAAATAAAATAAAATAATATTACATAAGGTTTTCCACGTTAGGTTTTGCTTTTTGTTTGTTTTTTTTTTTCTTCCTCTCTATTTTAGAGCTGTAATTGAGCCTGAAATTTGGTCTCAAACCTGAATATAACCTGGATCGCCTCCACGTAGTTCAAGTATTACAAGTTTTGTATGATACTCAAGTGAGTAAAATATAAGAATGTAAATCACTGCCCTGAAAATGTTTATATAAAGATTTAAAATGATGTATAATGCACTGATCATATTATTAGAAAACCTTACTAACTCTAACCAAACTTCTGATGTATACTTTGATTTAGCCCTCTTCTAGACTCTCACTGGTGGTCAGTTTCTGACCATAGTGTTGCTACATGTCTGGATACTTCACCCCCCCCAAGCTCCCACACCTGTGAATAATTTTGCACACTCACCCTTTCAGTCACCCGCTCCCACCTGTGGACACTCATATACACTCATGTATGCATGACTGGTGAGTGTGTGAAATTGTCCACAGGTTGATGCCCTGCAATGAACTCACCCCCTGTCCTGGGTTTATTCTTCGTTCTGGACCCAGGACACAACCCTGACCAGGATGAAGTGGTTACAGAAAAATAAATGAACAAATGCGAAACAAAAGCAGGGAAAATCCCAAACATGGAATTTGGAACACACAAATTAAAACAATGGAGTCCAAACATCAGAACTTGAGTCCCATTGGGATCGGACAATTGCTCCAGCTCTGCTGTGTACGATACTTGCAATGACTACACTGGAGAAAAATGAAGAACCAATCAGATCCATGTTTGTTTATGAAACAAAGTATAATCTCAATATCACTCTTCTTTATTGGTAAATCCCCTATCTGCTCACGGCCCTCTTTTTATAATTGTCTCGTTTTTCATCTAGTCCCGAGTTATCACTGAGCGATTACTCTGCCTTATTAATGACATTGGTTATTTATTTATTTGCCCTTTATTTAACCGGGGAAATCATGCTGAGATTACATCTTGTTGCAAATGAAAGCTAATGCGTTAAAATCAAAATTCAGTACACAGGGCTTTTTACACCGATCCTGATCATGAAGAGGATTTTACATTATTGCCCTAATTTATTTACCCAGGACATTTGATATAAACAGCATGATCTACAAGAAATAGAAAACATCACTTCATAAATTCCTGACGATTCTGCATTTCTGCTTCATAGTTATTTCCTGGTCACTTGCGGTGTTTGTTATTTACCCAGTGAGGAGATCTGTTAGTGATAACATTCCAGAGGCACAACGTACTGCTTAGATTTAGGGTTTAGGGTTTAGGATTAGGATTTGTTTTAGGGTAGGTTTAAGTCTGAATTTTCAATTTGGAATTCCAGAAACTCAAATGATCCTCAAAGTCTGAGTGTAGAGGGTTGAGAGTTTGATCTGTAGAAGTGCAAACAGCAACTTAAATTAAACATCTACATTGGAGTATAGTACAATTAAGCTCTTTAGTTGAAGATTCTAAAGACATACCTTTCAGGATACCACCCCAGTGCCAACAAATTCTATACCTCTCCATTTCTGACAGCATAAGAGTCATCCATCTTCATCAAGTCTCTGTTTGCCACAGAGCCTCAGGCCCAATCATATCACAAAGACAAAATCATCCCTGCCCCTGTCGCTCTTTTACAAAAGGTAGATCGTCACGCAGCTGTTCCATTGCCCCTCCATATTGTTGATATAGCGAGAACTGACACAGTTAAGCTGACAGTGGACTTATGACAGGTCCGAAACTGATCATGATGAATTAAGCAGGCCACGTCCAATCACCCTGGTCATCTGAACCGCTGCCGTCCCAGACGAGCATTGTCTGAAGTGCTGAAAACTTTCCAAAGTGCCTTGGATCTGTTCAAAGGGTCTGGCTTTCCTATTGTTGACTTTTACAAAGCTTCATAGCTCCAGGGGGAAGAAGAGTCCCTGTGTTTATACGTGTGAGTAAAACAGAAGCACTTTCCCTAAGAAACATAGCCTGCAACACAAGTCAACATGACACACATATATGTTTACTATATTAGTATAATTATTTTATATTGTAATTAACTTTTTTTCTCCACTATTATGCAGTTTAATACTGTTTAAAACCATTAAAACTGCCTGCTGAGAACTGTGAAGGTGCCATCACCATGGCAACATTAACAATGTGGCATCAGTAATGGAGGACTACTGCCAGCTAGAACCTCTGTGAAAAAAACCCTAAGCATAGCTTGGGTTTAGATGCCCCAGTGCTGCTTCTAGAGGCACAAACGCCAATGAGGTGCTGGTGGTGTTGTTTCATTACAACCACCACCCTGAGAAACTCATTCATTCCCTACAGGGCCTTTAGAGGCTGCATGCACTGAAGGCAGTGTTTTTATTGAGGTGAATGATGTAAACGTATCTCTAATTTGGATTTATTCTGTGGCAGAGTTGATGTCGCCAAAGTCAGATAACTATCAGAAGTAAGAAAATGAATTGGGCAGTGGTTGTAAACTTCTAATGCTCTTAACAAACTGTATAAGAGGCTGTAATTACAAAGAATGCATTGCTTATTAATATATTACTAAACTGTAATTACCTGTTTATAAAAATTTGGCTGTTTGATCAATACTTTTTTAAAGGTGGAGCGATCCCGAGCCCTTTTATTTCTTAATGTATGAAATTTCACTTTATTTTCACAGTCTGTCAGGTGATTCATAAAAGTAGAGGAAATGACCATGGGTTTATTAATGGAAAAATAAGGCAAATATTTTTTAGACGTTTTACAAATGCAAGAAGTATTTTACATTATTTGGTAATTACATAATGAATAGACCTAGAGACTTGGTTAAATATTTACACAGAAAACATCTTGTTACATTGACTTACAATTAAAGTTAAGAATATAAAGCTAATAATGTTTAGATTTTCCAAAAGCAATAACTTGCTTTACAGACATTCATTGTTCCCATGATTGAAACTAATGCCTCTCGGGACTCTTAAACCTTGCTAGAAGTCTTGTTTTAATGAAGCAGAACTGATTTGGATGCCTCGCCTGCTTGTATCATTTACAGGAAACTGGGCTCATCAATAGTGCTTCATGAGAAAACTATTTCTTTAGAAAACAAAGGGGGTACGGAAAAAACATACTGTACAAGTGAATTCCCTTGGCTTATTTTCTGCATTTCAGTCCGATTACACAGAGGGAACCACAATGAGAGCCAGAACCTTTGGGCACATTTGGGGATTTCTGCTAAACTAAGAATGCTAAGTATAAATAAGTATATATATTAGCATGTTCTACCTTAGACAAACCAAACCACATTTCCTCCAAGACTAATCAACTGCATACTCAGAAGAAAGAAAAAACAAAAGTGGTGAATAATAAACACCTTGTAGAATAATTTTTACTCCAGATAATGGTTATAATATGTTTGTAACTGCTTATTACTACTTTATAAATCAGTAACTACAGAGAACTAAGCTTTCGGAAATTATTGTCCTGTAGTAGTTTTATTACTGTGTGAATGCCATAATTTACTTTGGTAAAAATGTGTAAAATGTTTTATTAAATCCATCCCCTAAGGCTTTACAGGCCGACGGTGTAATGCTATTACTAAATTCTTAACTGCCAAATAAATTGTTATAATTTGTTAATTATAACTTCTTATCATAATATGATATAGTAACCTGGTGAACTAAGCAGTTTTGCCACACTTTTCTACACACATTGTAAGGGCTGTGTAGAAACTTTAGGATGCAAGATGATAGATTATTTTATAGGAAGCAATTGGATAAGCGGTTACAGATAATGAAATGAATGAATGCAATATTCAAATATTTTGTAAGAAATACAAATAAGTGTGAAAATTCAGCCTCCAGTGCTTATCTACATTATGACTGAATACAGCTTTCCTAAAATATCTTTCAATAAAATAACAGCCTTTAATAAGAAGTGGACATAAATGATAAACGCGAATTAGAATTTTTGTGCAAGATAATACAGTGGGTTTAGCAATATCAGTTTTTAAAAATGACTGAATCATCATCAAAAGCAGCTTAAATTAAATTTCTCAGCCTCAGGCCAATTTTTCCCTAGCTGATTTGAATGCAATTACAAATTGGGTTGGAAACTGCCATGTGTGGCAAACCTATTGCTTCATGAATTGGACAATTTATAATTAAGATTCACATATACTCTTTAAAATATAGGTCCTTATGGAAGTTAAAGGTGTGGCCTGTTTCCACACAACATGACATGGAGTCAGTACAATCCATTCAATACACGTGTTATCAAAGCTGGAATATTATTAAAGTTATTGGACGTGTGACACTTAACTCAGCTCTACAGTCTACACCACACTGGGTAGCGTGACATTTAACTCTGCTCTACAATCTACACAATGTTTTCGCTCTTCCAAAATGTATGACAATCTTCCACTGTTTCCTAGTGCTTTTCCTGATCAGCATCTCACCAAACATTCTTAGAATTTGACTAGAAGACCCCCAGGGTTATTTTCAAAGTTGCCATTGGCGTACATGTATTAACCCACGACTTTGATACCTGTGCCCCTATAAACAATGTCCCCTCCATGACAAAGTGCAGTAGAGGGCCATATTTTACCTTCCTCCATTATTCATAGTCTGTTTGACTTTTAAAAGGGCACTATAAAGCTCAGATATGCACCACGCTTGCTACAACCCACTGCAACATAAATTGTTAATGCTTTTTTATTATTATTATTTTATTATTTTAATGAACTCTGCCGCCTCAGTATGCACGCATAAGCCATATTTCAGGAGTTATAGCTCTAATTGATGGCTTTAAGCTGTTGCCTTAGAGAACCTTTACAAATATTTAAGTTTCCTTTGAGTTCATGTCTAATCAGGCCTGATATGTTTAGCTATAAAAGAAATTCAAATTACTTTCTAATGAAATGCCAAAAAAGAAAAAAAAGATACAGCACACTTCCACAAATCTGGCAACCTAGATAAATTCAGTAAATGTTATGGATATTTGAATACATTGCCTTGCTAAGGATTGGAATGTACAAGTTTATTATTACTTTACAATTATTATTTAATAAATAAGTAACTTAAAAATGCTATTACTACTAATATTAATAACATTCAAAATCAGATTCCAAGGCACACGTTGATTAGTATATAATCATGTATATTAAAGAACTGGTCATCTGATTACTATTGTGTTTGCTATTATGATGAATAGAACATGCATATTCATAGAAAATATCACCTATGCTTATTAATAGTGAGCTCATGACAGCATATGGTCACACATGCATTTATCAGTCTGTCAGTACTGATTACACCCACTTCTTTTAGTCTGACAGCCTTCAATAACACATGCTGCATTTGCCTGAAAGGCAAGTCCAATACTGAACGCCTTGAGAAAAGCCTGAGAGTGGTCAGTGCAAACAGCACAGTGAGTTTCATGGGATCAATCAACTCCCCCCAACCTGGACGGAAGCAAAACTGAGGGCCCTACATCCATTACAAGTCGCTTTCATTTAGCTATTGATTTCATAATTAGTTTTCGGATGGTGGGTAAATGATGAGTGCGGATATGAGGGTGGTCATTATGTTCCGCTTGGAATCGATAGGCGACGCGGCTAGCCGTCTCTCCAGCGCGTCCCGGCCAGATAACACCCGTGTCGGTCGCCATAGCAACGTGGCTTTTGAATTTTAAGCAGATAAGTGATTATTATGAGAGATTTTGAAGGAGTAGTGAGAGTAAACTATAATCTGATGTCCTTTCAGGCTCACTCTCCATTATTTCCATTTATGCACTACAGGAAATATTGCTGTAACATCTTTTAAGAAGTGAGGACCGGGTAATAGTTTGTTTGAAGCTTTTTTTGAAAATGAAAAATTGCAGTTTAAGACTTGGTGTAGACTATGTGATCAACAGAGCTTGTGTAATCTCCAGAGAAGTGCTTGAAATGATCATATGAGCTTGAAGCTACAGTTCCCTCACTCAGAAAATACTGGACAGTAGCTTTAAGACCACTATGTCCTATGTTGACTGGAGTGGTGTTAGACTTATAATGGGCTGTGGACAATAACACCAGCTTCTCTACTCTGGAGTAGCTGTGAATAAGTTCATCATATCCAATGCTAAGTTTTGACTAGATGGGTGTAAAGTCCCCCAAACTCAAACCCATAACGTTGAAGCAACAGTCCCATGTACAAACAGGTGCTTTATATGTATTGCACATTAAGTGCATTGTCCACTATCCATGCTGTTCTTAAACAACTGAACATATGTAGGCTTGATCCCCCATTGGTCTAACACACAAGATAGATATATTGTCCTGCATGAACTGACACCCCAAGATCCCCCTGTCCTTCAGCGCACTGTGATCCATTGAGCCGTCCATGCGGCTACTGTACAAGAGCTGTGTAACTGAAATCACGCTCTGCTGCAGCTGCTGGGCTTAAACACAGATGTGGGATTCTGTTTTTTGGTGGGGTGGTGGATAGAGGCTTAAGTGTTGGATACGCTAGGCCGATTTCGCTAAGACGCAGCAGTCTGGAGAGGGATCCCATTGATGTCTCTCAGCTGAAAGAAAAAAAAAGGACACAAAAGACTTTTTCCGCCACTGCCGTCTATCAGGGGGACGCAGATTTGGCTTAGCAAGGAATCAGGGAAAAGGAAAAGTAGGATGTTTAGCGCTATTTCACTCCGACTCATGGAAGTGATCAGCGTTTGTCTTTGGAGACATGTCTTCAGCTTGGTTTGTCTAATTTTGAATAGAATTCCCTTCATTTTTAAAAGAAATCCAGTCATTCAGAAGGACACAAAGTCACTGAGATGTGCTTCATGAGAAACTTATGGATTTTGGCTTCTGTGGGAAAACGTCCATAGGTCTAAGTGCGTGAGTGAACAGGTGAATCTATTTTGTGCAGTGATTGATTGGTCCATGGTGTGTTCCTGCAGTGTCCAATTGTTCAGCAGAGGATAAATGTGTGAAGTCATGAATGGTTTCATTGAATTAAATATTGATATTTTGTTCATGTCAAAAAGCATTTGGCTTTGCATTGTTTGTTCAAAGCAAAAATGCAATTAGAATATTCGATGTTGTTTTGTATGAAATACACACTTATGCTTTTTAAGAGACAATCTTGAGGAATATCTGAACCTTCAATACCTGGGACTTGATCCGGTAATTCAACAAGTGCCCCCCCCCCCACCCCCCACCCCACCTTCTTACGAGTTGCATGTGTAATGTGTGGTTTTAAGAAGCCAATGAATCCGAATGAAATCTGCAATCCTACAGTACACATTACATTATTACAGGCTCGACTCAAGGCAAACACGTCTAGGGCTCGGTGTCTGCTTCTCGGCGTCTCTAATGAATGATCGGTGTCGGGGAGGGGATAGATGAGATTTGGCTGGGGGCTGGGTAAAGCCCGCTAAAACCTTTCATCAGATTCTGCATTTCGCCCAGATGATGCCGGTGAAGACACGCCAAAGACAATCCTTTATATAATACTTTTCATCAGTCCCACAGATTACTGTGAAAATAACCAATTTCCCAGCTGAGCCAACAACTGCATTCAGAATCATAGCACAGTGTCGAGAAGAAGGAGGTGGGAGAGAAAGAGAGAGAGAGAGAAAGAGAGAAAGAGGTGCTGATCTGTGTTTGCAGAAGCTGTATCCTGAGAATTTACCACCAAATCAGTGCTTACCTAAGACGTCAACAACAACAAAAAAAAAACATAACTGCGAAGACTCGTAAGGATCCACACGCAACAGAACTAACACAGTTCCATGTGTAATGCTTCACTTTGCAGCTAATTCTCAGCTAAATCCCAAATCTAGCTCATTTAAAAAAAGGATGCTCCATCTTCCACATCCCACCCACTGTATATTTTTAACTGTGCATTACCAGCTTGGGTAATCTCAATTGAAAAGCACTGGTGATACTATATGATGCTGTGGAGCAGTTGTACATGAGCCTGAGTTCACAATGCTCGGTGAGTATAAAGTCCCAAGTCATCAACCTTTGGGATTAATAAGAGTAGTGTTAGTGCAGGACTAATCACCCAACATCAGCACCTGGCCTGTTCTCATGGGCGACTGCAATCAAATCCTAATAGCAATGTTCCATCACTTTCTAGCATTTGCCCACTACTATACAGGAAAGTAAAGGGTGAACAGGCTTGAAAATGAAATTAATGTGTGTATGTGTGTAAAAGCGCAAGAAACAGAGTTATTACACAGCTGTGTTCCAGTCAGGTGAAGAATAAGGAATAGCTCAACATGGGAAAGACAGAAGAGAGAGAGAGAGAGAGAGAGAGAGAGAGAGAGAGAGAGAGAGAGAGAGAGAGAGAGAGAGAGAGAGTCACATGCTAGTAACTTTCCTTCTTTCCCCATTGATGAAAGTTACATAAAATTTCAGCTTCAAAATGAAGCCCTGGACCATGTCAGAAAGCTCTGAGAAAAACAGTCTTTTTGTGTTTTCTTCTCAAAGTTTCACACGGAGAGGTCAGTCAAAGACCTTGCTAATGTCCACTAACATATCTGACAAGAGCCAACATCAGGGAGTGGGAGAGAGTTAGACTCTTTTAAAGGACAACAGAAGCCAGGTGGCATAGAGCACAATTGATTATAGTTAAACTCACAATAAGAAAACACCATCTAGACCTTGAAATGTGTGTCCAAACCTGAAACATGAACCTGAACCTGACATCCAGTCAGATTACAAAATCGGTTCCCAAACGTGTTGGCTGTGCCAGATAAACATGATAAGAACGGTCTTGGGTTATCTTTGACATAGTGGGCGCCAGTATAACTAATAGCTTATAACCATACCAATGTGTTGTTGAACACGTTGGAGTGAGGAATAAAGGAAAATTATGTCTGCGGTTGAAACTGAGTAAAGTAGGCACCTGAGAAAGTGAGATTTCAAAAAAAGAGCAATAAAAAGAAAACAAACACAAACACTAATATTAGAATAAAAACAGATTACACTACTACAGTGTGGGTAATACTCTTTGTGTGAATGTGTTGGTTTAACTCTTTCCAAATCTCTCCTCATGGCAGTCTAGTATTGTTTGAAATTATCATTCGTTTTAGTGGTTAATAAATAACACTTATTTTAAATCAAAGTGTGCTGTGGGTTTAACAAATCCATACGATCAAGGAGAATATCTGAAAACACATCTAATACGCATTCGATAAACAAAACCATATTGTACTGTATTTATGTTTATGTATTTATTGTAATTATTATTAAAGATAAATTATTTTAAATAATAATAACATTCTTTAGTGTCCAAGACTTTTGCACTGTATTGTATGGGAAAGCATATGACACAATTTGACAGAAAACCATTTTGATATGAGTACATGTTGTTGTCGTTTTGTGATGTTTTTGTTTTAACATTTGCTTGTATAATAAGTGTTTAACTACTTCAAACATCAACATTGTCTCTGAATGAGTTCCCAGGCTGGTCTCTAGGTAAATTCCCACATATTTGATTGAAATAACCTTCTCTGGATTTGTACAATGTGTAATTAGGGCTGGACGATACGGCCAAAATTTATATCACGATATATTTATAAATTTCAGTCAAAACAATATAATTTCAATATTGATATACACAACTTAAAAGCCACAGAAAAATTGCCAAGAACAAGCAGGAAGCATGACATCACCATGGGCAGCACCCTGTAATGGACGTCAGTAAGTGATACATGGAGATTGAAAATGTGTTTAAAAATTATATCACTGATATTGAAACATTTTATATTGCGATATATATAGATATTGATTTATTGTTCATTTATTGTTCACATTGTATGTGTGATAAATATTGTTGATACTTTGTGGATGTACATTTATGATATCAACTCCGCAAGATAAACCAGCTGTAACCATGTCAATAAGCCTAAGCCTAAGCTTAATTTGAACCATAAACGGAACCCTACACCAACCCAAACTCTCAAACTCTAATTGTAGCCAAAACTATAAACTTGGCCATAACCCTAACCCTAAGTGTACGCTTAAAGAGACTAGAAGCTGCATAATGGTGCATGTACTGTTTTTGAAACCCAATCCTCAGCCCAATAAGCTAGAGTGTTGCCCACTAGGCTACTCCAAGCACAAGCACATTTACTGCTAAATATGAAGACTTCCAGCAAACTCATATTTCCTCTTCTAATAGCTCCTGACAGCCGTTAGAGGAGTTGATGCTTGTTAATTACGAGACGCCACCGATGATCTAAAGTTCTTTCATGAACACGGCATGACAGAATGCAAATAGGGTCTGGTTTACAATCGCAAGCTTCGCCTGGTTCCCGCTGCTTTGCGCTAATGTTTCCTTTCACTTGCCATTCTTTAAGAGCTATGCAGCGTCCGGCTAACACCAAAGCATCTAATTAGTTTGTTTCATATACATCGGCGGTGGCAAAATCACATCATTGATGCGAGACGCTCTGGCTCGTTCGTGTTTAGACAGGGTCTGATAAATGTTTCATGTACAGGCTCTATTGAAGTCAACAAAGGGTCCTATCAGATCTTAATTCACAGTCTCTAATCCTCTAATCAAAGCATGGGCTTCCTAAACAGCGGGCGAAGCCAAAAGGGGAATCGCACACATGAAAATGCCATCGATGAATCTAATGCTGGAGACGTCTTAAATGTCTCTGCAGAGAAAAAACACGTGTGGATGATGAGCGAAGGGAAGGTCCATGCGGTCGTCTACTCTTTATTGAGCGATTAAGACGAACCGCAGATGGGAGAGATAAGAGTGGTGACCTAGTTTCAACACTGAAACTTCTCTAATGTATGACAGAAAGCTCGCCGAGTTGATCTGTAAGATTCAATCTTTCTATGTGATCTTTGAATATCCATTGGATTCTATAGTGAACGTCCACATTATCGACAAAACCTACGCCATAATCTTTACTTTGCCCAGCGTTCCTGTAGTAATCAAAGGAGTCAGTGATGTTTTTGTTCTTTCTTTACTTTAGTACAGGTCTGTACTTTTCAGAGAAGGCTTGCCAGTACATGTTGGAACATGGCAGTGAGGATCTGATTGAATATGCATTCAGCCGTACACCATAATATATAGATTCAAAATGTATCTCAATATTTATCCAAAATTGTTCATATATTCCCACACTTTAGATCTTTATCAATCTTTATTTTTATCAAAACTGTTCCTAATCTAAAGTCTCACTCCGAATTAACCAATTAACCATGCTTCACATACACTTTTATTTGAGGCTTTTACCACAACCTCGTGTATAACTGCTGTGTCTGTCAATTGGTTATACCTTCCTGTGTCAACAACATGGTGGAAACCAGGCATTTTGGACACATCTTGTACTTGCACTTGCTGACCACTTATGAAGTCCAGCTGCCTAATAGGTCCACCATAAAGTACAATTACAGGCTGTGGTGAACAATTTTTCAATCACCCTCTACCCATTCATTACTGGTCAGTCTTGCACTGATGGTCCCCTCTTGACCAGTTATTACTTGGACCAATTGTATCAGAGAGAGTGCTGGTCGGGAGTATATCCCCAGTCATGTACTGACCATAAGTGAAGAGGTAAATTAAGCCAACACCACTTACTGGGGCCCACATGGGTTGAACATGGGTTCGTTGAATTCAGCATGGGCTGTGTTTGGGGTGGTGCATGGTCAGTACATATTGCTAGTGGGAACAAGGTAGGCTGGGTGGCCTATATCAGATAAACGTGGGCACAATATGACTCAATATTCGAAGCCCACATAGGTCCATAGTGGATTGTTTCAAGTGGGCTGCCAATATTTGCCTTATGTTAAACCCATCCTGCTTCCAGCGCTGACCCCGGAGGGCATCCATATACTGAGCCAGAATTTTACCCATAGACAATTCTCACTGCTACCCAGCTGGGTTGCCCATAAGGGACCTACACTGGTGCATGAGTTCTGAACACGGGAGTAAACGTGATTTTACAGAAACAAATCTTATTTTTAGTAGTTGCCATCTAAAAATAGCTTGATTTAAAGGTCAGAAACTCACCAAAAATGAAGCTTTAAAAACATGGATAATAGGAAACATTATACTCTCAACAGTTTCCACAAACCTGAAAACAAGGGTTTCAAATAAGATGGTGGCCACTCTTTATTGTAATATAAGAGCTACTACGTTGCTAGGGCACTGCTGTTAGGATTTGATGGCATTCAGCCTCAGGTATGAGGTAAATCATGTATTAGAAAAGGTGTCTACACACTGGGGGGTGTATTGTATGACTTATACGAGGGCTCATGAATATTCATGACTAATTATCACACTGGTTGTTTATAACGAGAGCTGTTGCCTTTTTCCGTCTTGCAGGTGATTAACTGCACTTTACTGAAATTTCACTCTCAATTTTCCACAAAAAGCAGCAAAAACACACTGGCATCTCCTGTGTGCATTTGTTTATTGTTTCCTCATATAAAACAAACGCGAGAGGCACTCAACGGATAAAAATAAACAGGAAAACACCCTCAATTCTGTGCAACAGTGTGTCTGCATTTCAATATCCCAAAAGCTTCGATTCACAAATATTTTGTTCCTGTCTCTAATTAAAACTGGGGGCTTTTGGAGGGGTACAAACACAAGGCTGCAAAAAATAAATAAATAAATAAATAAATAAAACAATAAAAACACTGAATTATTTGGGAGACTCATACACTGACTCTTCCTGCTCCCGCTTAAAGTCATCCTCCCAGCACATTGTCTTGGGCTTGGCTCACACTTTCATTCATCCATTTACTCATTCATTCTACTCCTGTTCATCTTTCATCCTGTTCAGGGGTCAGTAGCATTTCTATCAAATGATCTAAAGACTCCAATGCATTTCTCTGTGTTATTCATAAACAGGTCATATACAAGTTTTGTTTTAGTGGGTAAGAGAATACAAAAACAAGCCATGTGTACAGGTTAAATAATCTGGTCCCTGCACTGGGACAGTGTTACATTGTTGGAGGATCGTGGTTTATTGTGACAGCTTAAATTTAAGCTTAAAGTCCTTGTCTCAAAGTGTGAGCGATTAGTGAGAGATGTTTCCATGCGAAAGTGAAGCCACGCCCAAATCCTACATGTCCCCTTACACCCTCTGTAGGGCACAGTGATGGTCACAAAATAATGGTTTCAGCATTCACATAGTGGGGTGTATATTGAAAATCATTTTTAGTGAGCTATAAGTTTCTAGATAAAACTAGTGTCTAATTACTGTTTGGGTGCACTCACTTTTATGTTGTTATCTGTGTTGTGCACTATGTAGGGAGTATAGTACTATTTGGGGCGTGAATAGAGCTCAGCACAGATGAACAGAACTGTTTAAAAACATGATGTGGATGAATTGGTCAGGGATTCTTATATTTCTTTAATTTTAACCTCTAAATTGTTGAAAGAAACAAAACAAAACAAAAAATAAATAAATAAACATCACAGCTTTCATCTGTTTGAGTTGTGTTTGAGTAATGAGAAAGTACGTAGTATGACAGCTATTACACACAGTGATGCCTGCAACCCCTGGATAAACAAAATTAATTGAATGTAATCTCTGCTCACACTCTAAATGTTCCCAGTAGGTCCAAAAGTTTTCAACACAAGTTGGTACCTGCTTTACAATACACCGTACCACTCTGGAAAAGCTTTTGAACCATTGCTGTGAGGATCTGATTGCATTCAACCAAGAGATAACTTGAGTTCAGGCACTTTGAACTCTTCTCAAAGGAATGGCTCAATTTCTGTCGCGCCAGAGTGGGTGCGCCTGAAAGAAGAAGCTGAATCCACTAATAATAAGGAGTGTCAAGAAACTTTTCCACATAGAGATTGTAATGTGCCATCAGGGAAGAGGTTGCCCATCACTTTCTCATGAAATAACAGATTGATCTGATTCTCTGGCTTTGAAGTCTTATGCTGGATTATAGCGAGTTTGCTGGAGATAGGTAGAATTAATGATGGAGCACGAAGATTACAAAGAGAAGAAAGATCTTTCACTACCCACAGACAACCCCATTCCCTTTTAATCTCCATAATACATCATATATCCCCACTACCTTTATATGAGATGCCCTGGTTTAAGAAAGAGATATGCACTCGCTTCACTCAACTTGCTGAACACGAAAGCAAATTCACTACAAAGATGAGAACTCACTTGAGAGAAGTGCTGCGTACTGCTGGAAGGAAAGTGATGAAACTCCTGTTCACATTCTCCAGAGTATTCCTCCAGGAGATCCCATTGTGTTTGGTGGAGAATAAGCAAGTCTAATTGGTCAAAACTTGGCCATGTCCCCAGATAAGTGACCTTTAGAGGCTGAATTATCTCAACAGAGATGTTAGTCATGGCCTGCTCTTTTTCCAAATCTCAACATCAGGTGTTTAGGTCGATCTGGGGTGTATAAGAGAGGACAAAAGCACATGATTTGAAGCTACAAACATTCATTTATTAATCTTCACTAACCACTTTATTCCCATCAAAGTCATGGTGGGTTTGGGGTCAGAATGTTGCTTGGGCGCAAGGCAAGAACAAGCTTGGACAGGACAGCAGTTCGTCGCACTCATTCGGTCACTCATACAATCTTCCAGTCACTCACCTGTAGACAATTTCACACACACACACAGCTGTCCACTTACCAAGATGTGTTTTTTGAGCACACTACATAGACACTGAGAGAACACAGCATACTCCTTGCAGTCAGTGACCCGAGGCAAGTATCAAGCCAAAACCCAGAGCCCTGGAGCTGTGTGGTGACAACACTACCACCACTATGCCTCCTTAAATCTAAGTGTTCAATACATACCACCTTTCACTTATAGGCAGAGGTTTGTGTCTAACTTCAAGTTTTGTGGAAAGACCTTGTTTGGCCTAAAGCCAAATGAAAAAGTAAGAATTTTAGACTAACCTGAAAGTAAATTAATTTAAATTTATTATTACAATGTAATAGTGTCATATAGGGTAATAATAATAATAATAATAATAATAATAATAATAATAATAATAATAATATAGTGTAAATAATAATAATAGTGTAATATAATTAATTTGTAATTTAATGTGTTATAACTGCTCTACTTGTAGGCTTTACTGTAGCACTCGGGGCAAGTAAATGTTACCCTCAATGCACTGTATTATAAAAAAGTATTTTTTATTAAATTACTAGTGGTTTAAACAACAAACAAACAAATACAATATTTTTTCCTCGAATGCAGCCAATGTTCCCTGTAGTTGGTGAATGTTTGACAATGAATGAGGTGTTAAAAATTAAACAAATACTGTATTTTTTATTCTCAAACATCCTCTTATTTGCCTTAATCTACTTACCAATAGTTGAACTCATTGCCCTTCAGACACCTCTTTCCTGACCAATAGAACCACTCCACCTGCTGCAGACCATAGAGCTGACCAACACACATCCTCAGATCAATTGTGTGTCATGGCTGTAATCACTGTAAACCTCGTATTCTTTAACCCTGGCTTAAAGATGATGGCATTTCCCATTGTAAAACCCAAACACATCCTGTTACATCCATCATGGCGATCACAGACAAATCCAGGGTGACAATTCTCTCTTTCGAGTGAAGGACAGGGGAAAACAAGCCGAGTTGTCAGTCTTTTCAAAAGGTGGGGATTGTGATTAAAGCGAAGGGGGTGGGGTGGGGTAGTGTTGGAGGGACCTAGCTGCTCCTGATTGATCAGAAGAAAAGCTCTGTTAAGCCGAGCCCCCAAGCTCGTCACTTTTAGCCCCAGCCGCTGGCTCCCACACCTGCCCCAAAGCTGCCACAATGGGCCAAGAGTCCCCAAGCCAAGCAGGAAGGGGGCAAGTGTTGTTGTTTTGCATGAACAGAGTGAAAGATCGGCACTAAATCCTGTCTAATCTCCCTGTAAGCTACAGAGCAGAGTCAGAAAAGGCCCGGGAAGCTTCAAGGAGTTGGAATGGTTGAATGGCCTTGGCTCACTCACCAAGCCAAGACAGGTTACATCTGAGCAGAGCTGGAAATATATGCCTCGCCATGATGGGATTTGATTAGCCACACTGGGGCTTCCCTTACGTTCGGACATCATTCGTCAAAAATGACAGCTTGAGTCAGGTTGAACTTTTTTGTATTTGGATATCTCCATGTCCCCCATAGCCAGATTCACACAGAGTTTCATCAGGTTATGGTTGTATTTAAACAGAAGTTTGCAAAGATTTCTTCTTTTTTTTCCCTGGCAAAATCTTATCAGACCATAACTGAAATCAGGGATGGTTTGCCAAGCTACAATGTAGTTCAGAAAGAAATTCAGGTTGTTAATGAATTCAGACTGTTCAGATGGTTTTTATGAAGATAAACTCATATATAACTAAAACACTTTTTAAACACTTTACTTTGTTTTTCTGACCAAGTGTGAAAAATCACACTTAATCCTAATTTTAAATCTAAGGTCCAAAAGATCCGAACAGAATCAAAATAGCACACTATAAAAAAAAATTGTAATTTAACAGTACTAATAGTTGTTTTTTCCATTTTATGAACATTATATAAATTCACTCTAAATTTAAACTGTATAAATGTATATTGTATAAAGAGTATGTCATATTCAAAACAACAGTCCTTTTTGTATTGTTAAGGAGTTTTATTTATGTATTCATTTATTTATTTATTTATTTATTTATTACTCTGCACCTGTGGCATTGTAAAAGTTCTACTTCCTTCTACACAATTCACTTATTTTGGTGGCAAGTCTGTGGTAAATATCATTTTTTGAACAAAATATACTGTAGTTAAAATGAGCTATATTTTGTAGCAGTAACCCTAACCCTAATGCTAACACTAACGCTAACTCCTAGCTCCAAAAGGAGAGTAGTAGCATGGATTTGTTTTATCATCCCCTTGTGTAAAGTTATCCCACAACAGGTTACAGCACTGTTTCTGTAATTCTTCTTCAAGTAGATTTTTCAAAAACAGTGCCAGTTGATAGCAGCTGTTGTAGTGATTAAAAGTAACTATTAAACATGTCACATATTCTCACACAAGTATTACAAATACCAGGTCTTACTTCTCATCCTATGTTTACTAACCCACAGCTAGGCTCCAGTTAAACATGTTTTTGACCATGATTCTCTTTGGACAAATTTCTGTTAAGCTGCAGTAGGGTCCAGACTGTATTTTTCCAGACTGCAGTCGGGGTCATAGTGATTTTTTGTTGTTCTGCCTTGGGTTCAGACTTAACATAAAGAGCAAGGAAAGCTTGTTTTCCTATTCTCTCAAAGTTTGGTGCCTGGGCTTTACATCCCCAAGGTTCATTCCAGGCACATCTTCTGTTCTGCAAAGACATGAGAACAGTGAGTTTCAGAAGACGGTTATATAATCCCAGGACCATAGGCAGGATGCTGCGCTGGGTGTGTGGATTCTAACCGAATGCAGCATATGATACTGCAATAGATAGTAACCGTTATTGTTGTTTTGCTGAAGGAAACATATGACAGACTGAAGTATACACTTTTATATTAAATAACTACTCATGAAACATCTGCTTAAGGAACATACAGAACAAAATTAAATTCAAATTTCTGTAATCTAAACAATATTTACATTTTTTCAAAACATTTGATCTTCCATTTTGTTTAAATTAAGTAAAAAAGTGAGTAAGTTGTGAGTATTCTGACAAATGGACACCCATAATACCTGATTTCTAGAATGTAAAAACAAACAAACAAATAAACAAACAAACAAATAAATAAATAAATAAATAAATAAATAAATAAATAAATAAATATGTATCTCAGTACCTTTACTTTGGGAACATAATTGTACCAAATTTTATTTTATTTGTAGATTTTCAGCAGTTTTAATCAAACAGATTTTATAAATTGAATTCACATTTCAACTCAGGACTTTTATTATACTTTTCCATTTTAAAGAGTACTCTTATGAAAAAGTAGAGATATTCAACTTTCTTTCTGTAAATGACAATATAATGGACTTTGAAGGTACACAGCTGGATTTTAAGCCCTCTGCTGTGCCTTTAATAACTGTAACAACAGCGTAGTAACATAGTACTTACTAATTAATTAATAGTATTAAATAAAAAATGTCTGACATTTAATAATAGATAAGTCAATGAGGGGTCAAACTTGTTTATAGACATCCCCGTGTCAGCTCCTTGTTTTCCATGTCAGCTCCTTCAGGAACGCTTCCAGACTGTAAAGTTTGTTGTTGGTGGTGTCTGTTGGTGTCTGAGGGCCTACCGGCAGAGAGTTAGACAGGAGCGTCGAGCGGAACATCAATCCTTATCAGAACAGAGTGTGTGTGTGTGTGTGTGTGTGTGTGTGTGTGTGTGTGTGTGTGTGTGTGTGTGTGTGTGTGTGTGGTATCAGATGAAGGGAAAGGCAGGGAGTTGTCAGTAGTGATGGATGTGTGAGAGCGCAGGGGTGCCAGGCAGCTCCCACTCATCTGCCTCCACATGCACACACACACACACATATACACACACACACACACTCACTCATCTGCCTCCAGAACAGCTGCTGAGTGCCTACAGGGGCCACGACTCCACAGAGAAGTCACCAGGGGCCCCAAGTGTGTCCGCAGACACACACACACACACACACTTACTTTTCAAATTTTAAAGTCACTGTTTTTAATAATATAAAACCAAAAGTAAGCTGTACATTCCAAATGCTCCTAACACTTCAGAGTCGCTGCTGGACTGAGAATAGTCCACCAACCAGAAAAACTCAAGCAGCGCTGCTGTGTCTGATCCACTCATACCAGTGCAACACACATTAAAACACAATCATGTCAGTGTCACCGCAGCAGAGGATGGTTTAGGACCTTAAAAATACCTGCTCTGACCATTGAAGGATATGGAGAAAGGGTGCTAAAAGTATGCAGAGCAACGATTAATTTTATATATATATTGAATTCCAGTGCATGGCATCAAACATGCACAAACATAGGCAGCTACTTTCAGGCTAAGAACTCGCTCTCAGACACACACACACACACACACACCATCCCACACAGCCTGCAATAGAGCCGTTTGGTCCTGTAGTAAATTCCGACCCGGCACTGTGTTAAAATGTCTGCCATTCATTCCAACAAGGCTTTTGTGGTTGAAATTACACTGTTATGTCCAATTAGTCCTGTAATCAGGCTTTGGTAATTGCTGCTGCAATTGCAGCCCCCACTACAAAAGCACATCCGCCACAACACCGTGATTGCCTTCATGCTAGTTGGGCTCCAGCCTTTATCTCTGGGAAGCAATTCCTCCTCCCTTCCTCCTCCCCTCCTCCTCCCACAATGCCAGCCGCGGTTATTGAGCAGGAACCGCGCTTGATTTCAATATACTGTCCGCACCAGTCGAAGAAACGCAGACCCCTAAGCACATAGCGTGATTATTCTGGTGGGAGGCCTCGCATCATCCAGCCGGTGGCGATATGGGAAGACTGTGTGTACGTTCCATTGTCAACACTCACTGTTCACTTTATTAAAAACATGTATCTACCCCACCTCCCACTTATTGGTCACTTTATGAGGTCCACTCCCAGGATAGGTGTACCATTACAAACTGCAGCACATCTGTCTGAGGACCACCCTCCACAGCCCATTCGGTCAGTTTGTGAGCGCTGAGCTATTATTCCACGCTCTTTGGGCGGTAGACCATTTTCAGCACAGCATTGACTCACTTACCAAACTCTTTTTGAGTGATGAGCATCGATGGAGAATTTGAATTGGCTTCTCACATTCAGACACATGGGCTGCAGGCCCGAACTCTAGGCCAGTAAGGTGGAGCGGTTCCAACAACGTGGGCGATACCAGCCAAGTGAGGGTGTGTGATCAGAAATCTGACCGTTGATGAAAGGGTAATGGGCAACTAACAGAAGTGATGTGGTCAATGTTTTGCGACGGATTCCTTGATGCACCACACTGCAAAAGAAAGTCTATAGAATTTACGCTGAAAGCTTTTCATGGCAGTGAAAGAGTTAACTCTAAAGGGTTTGAATAAAATTACAGTTACAGTGAAATTCTGTAAATATATAAACATTTATCAGACAAAACATTCAATTAAATATTAAACATTCTCTAATATCATCTGGCTGACAACACTAATATTTAACTCTTTAGTTACAACAATTTATTTATTAAATACTATTTTATATATATATATTTTAATTAATTTATTTAACTGTGTATGTTGATTTTTGTGACACTAATATATTGAAGGAAACCAAAAAAAAAAAATAATAATAATAATAATAAATAAAAAAATCTTGAAAATAAAATGTATATTTGCCAAACCATGCATATTATATATTTTATTATGTTGTGCTTTGGTCGTGGAAAGTGTTTTTTTTGTTTGTTTGTTTGTTTGTTTGTTTGTTTGATTTGACTTCGTTTTGTTCGGTGTCATTTTAATTAAAGTCAAAACACCACACGTCCAAACCACAGATGCTGTGTTTTTCTTTGCTACGAGCTGCTCGAGTCGATCGGTCGGCCTTAGCGTTTAGGTTCTCCTTCAAGTTGCTTCCATGTGGCAGATAGGGGCAGAATCACATGACTACAGTGTGGTAGTGCGGTCTTAAAGGGACAGTACATAAACACAGTGGGGACATAACAGAAAAAACAATGAAAACATTTGATATAATCCATATAGACCAGTTTATGTTGGTTAGAAGTTCTGAACCTTGATTTCAATTACTTTTTTAATCTAATTTCCCAGCACTACATGTTCCCTAATGAAATATTCCAACATCCTAAACAACAAAGCGAAGCTTTACCCTCCAACACTTTTCGGTTAATACGCCTGGACAAAGATGGACAAAAAGATAACAGACCCAGGTGTTCTAACCAACTCCACATCTGCCTGCAGCGTAATAAACCCTGGAAGGGAGGCTTTGATTTTGTCTGCAAACTTTCGAGGAACCGGTTCCTGTCTCTTTCCTGGTGTTGGGCAGCGTGCAGTAGCCCAGGGGAGTTCCAGGAGAGGAGATATCACACTGTCAGACAGCTGCCCACTCCACTATCAAGCTCTCGGAGGGAGAAGAACCAGGGGAGCTGGCTACTGGGAGGCGGCCATGCTCCATGAGTTTGTATATGTGTGTGTGTGTGTGTGTCTGACACCATGACGCCCAAAGCGCTGGCAGTCCGAGCGCTGTATTTACTCGGCTAGCAGACAGGCGGACAGAGAAAATGGCAATGGAGCCCTTCTCCGTGTGTCTTCAAATGACTCTGTAATAGCCATGCAGGTGCTGCCATGCCTTTGAGTCCAGCCAGCATGACGGTGGTCCAGAGCAGCGCTCACTGGGCTTAATCCAACCTAGCACCTGAATCTAATCTCGCACTCTTCCAGGCCAAGCCAGGATTGCAGCAATGAGAATGGGAGGTCTGAATGAACTCGGTCCAAGCAAATGCTGACCATACACTCTCAGAAATAAAGGTATGGTAGAGGTATATTACTGTCAAACAGTGTAAATGCACCTTTAAATAGGTACAACAGTGGTTTAAAAGTGCAGTTATGTTCCCTAAAGATACATTACATTCTCTTCTCCAGAAAGAGAGGGGGATATTTGTAGGTTTTCAGTGTAGAATTGTGTAAAATGAAAGAGCATAATAAAAGTCCTGGAGATGAAACTGGGCGTATGACATCGACACAACTTTAATTTCTACAATTAATATTGAATAAAGTACAGTTCTGATCCCTAAATAAAGATACTGAATATGTACTCAAGGGTACCACCACAGTAACAGTAGACTCTCAAAAAAAAAAAAGAAAAAGAAATAACACAGTCATCCCTAGTTTACAAAGAGATCACATCTTGCGTTAGCACCTTTGGGTAGTGGGTCACTCTCAAACTTGCAGTGACAATAATGCTCGGACCTGTAAGTTTAGTGTTTCTAATAAAGTGGCCAGTAAGTGTAAATCAGCCCAAACATTGAAATGACCTTGGTGTTTAAAACTTGAGAAGCACTGCTGTGCCTGATCCAATCAAACCAGCACATGGCTCCTGATGCATGAAGGAGTACAGTCTGTAATTGTAGAGTTTATATGTGCACCTGCATGGTCAGTGGAGCTGATTAAGGTGACAGTGAGTGTAGAAATATATATATATATATATATATATATATATATATATATATATATATATATATATATATATATATATATATATATTTGTTAGATTGGCATATAGTCGTATTTTCATTGTACTCATCATTGTCTCATTTATGGCTTTGTGTTTACGGTAGCCTCCAGTGTACACACTTCCTCTTGAGTAAATCTGTCTTGCTAACTAACGCTCTAAATATTTAAACACCGCAACTGGAATCGTTTAAAAATTAAACCGACTTCCACATGGCTTCGCAGACGGCGCTCAATAGAGTCGGACATAATGTGATTTCTTAGGGAGCGGAATCAAAGCATGATTCGTGCATTGGTCGGGATTTGAGGAAATGATGCATAAATGCGGTAATGAGGCCAAACGCTCTGGAGGTCAACACATGTCCGGTCGCGTTTGTTTTGAATCCAATGGTGGATTTCATCCAGTCTCTGGACTATGCACTCAACACTGTACATTCTCACATTCTCAGTTTGTTGATGCCTCATTCGGAAAACTTTCTCTCCTTCGCTGTTTTGGGATTTTTTTTTTTTTTGGGTCTTGTTTCTCGACGTCTTTGAGTTGAGCCTTTTTTTTTGACGCCTTCTCACTCTCCCTCCCTCTCGCTCTCTATTCTCTCGTTCCTCTGCTTTTTTTCCGGGGTGTCATGTGGAGGCCAGATATTTAAAGAGATGAGAGCTGCTTTTCTGAAGTAGTGCTCAAGAGAGAGACAGAGAAAGAGAGACGTAATTCCACCCGCTAGATGAACACTGTCGTCAGTTCGGCTTTGATGTGTGTCAGCTCCATAAAGAGAACACAGCAGAAAAGAAGAGAGGGAAGGGAGAGGGGGAAGAAAAAAAAACGACAGAGTGCAGAAGTGCAGGAAGAGAATGTACGTGAGAAGAGAGAATGAAAGAGAGAACGAGGGGGGGTGGGGGTGCATCAATACCCAAATTTTGTACAGAAGAGCACACTCCGGCTGCTCAAACAGCGAGTCTCACTAAACTCACATATAGACGATGTTCAGAGGTCACAAAATACAAGTCTGAGTCAAGTCGTGAGTCTTTAGGCAAGAGTTAGAGGCAAGTCTCAAGTCAAAAACAACACACACAAAATCTATATAGTAAGTGTAGCATATAATCATACACTTTTTCATGTTATTTTTGATGATTAGTGATGAGCTGCAAGTCGAGACTCAAACTCCAGTCACCAACTCAAGTGTTCATCTATTCAACTTAATGGAAGCCAAAACCCTTCTCCACTTCTAATGTAAGTTACCACTCTGAGGTCAAGAAGCATGTTATTGATTTGTTGCTGAGCTTCTTAAATTATACTTTCCTTGCACTAGTATATGGCCGAACCCCCAAATCATATGCAAATCACACCCCTCAGGATCTGGAGCTCTGATGGATCCCAACCAGTGCTTTTCAAAGCCTCTGAATCCACTTCAGCAGCAGTGAGCGATATGAATGCCATCTGCTTCAAAAAGAGTGCTCTACACTCTTAAAAAATAAGGTTCTTCGAGGGTTCTCTTTTTGCTGCTATATGGAACTGTCTTTTAACCTTTAATTCATCAATCTGAAGAACCACTTCATCAGGAGAAGAACCATTTCTGTACAGAAAACATACCACTGCCTTATAGAACCCTATGAGAGCCGTCTGTTTCAACACTTCAGTTGGTAACTGAATGAAGAATGACGGGTTTATGATGTGTGTAAGTCTTTAATGATGTACTGAGTGTCTATTGGTCTGTTTCACTCAAAATGTAAATGAACACACACTGTAAAACCTAACTGCACTTCTTAATGAAACAATTAAGTTAGCGTAATGTAAATGTTACAGAAATGTGAGATCACTCAAGTTGACTGAGTGAAAAAAAAAAAAAAAAACCAAAAGTCATTAACACTCAGTTAAATTGTGTAAGATCACCTTTTTGGAACAGGTAATACCTTTTTGAGTACAGGTGAATGTATTCAGTTAATACTGACTGAACTGAGCTTTTTTGTTTTTTCTCCACATGGGGGCGTGTCTGTGATGAAAAATCCGTGAGTACCAAACTTTGAAGCAGAAAAGTGAGCAGTGGATATGTGCTGATAATTTAAATGATCCAGCACACAGTTCTACACGCTTAAACTCACACAAATTCACTAATACACTTCCAGTTCCACCTTAAATGCTCCCGCTATTACACTAACACCAGCCTATTTCGCATGTTCCTTCCACTTTAAATAATAAAGCAGTTACAGAGGTCTGGATGGAAACTGCTGCACCATTTAAGGTGAAATGAAGCTGGAAGATGGAGAATAACTCCGTCCACCTTAAAATCTCCTGTTGAGCTTCTGTTTACATGACGCATCCGATAATGCTCTCTCCTGATTGGCTGGATTCAGTCCGGCGGCTGCAAACTTTTGAGAGCTTCTGGACACAACCCAACCCATCATGCACTGCGCTCACAATTGAAATGAAAAGGATTCGTTGAGGCAAAGTAAGGGCAGTTTAACTTTGATGATTACAACTCATATCTTTCTCATTGGGTACTGGCACCTTCAATTTGCATATGGGCGTGGCTTTCCCCATCACTCACCATGATTGTGTGGCTGTTCCCCCCAGGCTACCTTCCTCTATGCGCCCAGTCTAAAGCTGTAATACTCGCCTGGTCTTGATAGTGAAAGTCCTAAGAACAAGTTACTGTTTTTCTGCTGTAAGTGCAGGTTGTTGTTGTTTAAAAACCAATGAAGTTGTTGCTTGTGCAGAGCTGTGGTATAAGCGTTTGGGGCCTTGATAACTGTTGGTATGAAATATTAGAAGTGAGAAATATTAATTTGTATTTAATTAACTGGTTTAAGTAAAAACAGCTACTTGTGATTTTAACTAACGTGAACTTAAATAGAGTAACTCCAGTTCACTTATTTCACTTAACGTAGCTAATCACATATACCTTCTTACAAGTGAGTTGTTTGTACTCAGTTCAGGGTGTTATTTTAACTGAAATGTGTATCTTCATAGGCCTGCAAGCCACATACAAACCCATGGAATGAGTGGGAATCAAGAGGGCAGACTCTGGAGGGTAAGGGCATGTCTGAACCACATTCCTAATATCTACAGACTTCAAGGTTTTTGCACATTGACTATAGAGGGTTAGTGTTTCGGTTCATTGTTCATCAACTTCCTATTGTTCCATTCTACATTAAATCTCTTTTCCAAACGCTGTGGGAAAATAAAAATGAAGATTATAGAGATGTGTTTTATTTCCTTTTGGTTTTATTTTGCTTTTAGACAGCAATGCCATGTATGAATAATTCAGTACAGCAGGCTGTAAATAGGGGCACCTTCTGAAGTGTCTAAAACAATCCAAAGGCTCCAGAAATATGGAGCACTTCTGTTGTTCTGTCACAGTGAAGCTAAAGCTGAACTCTAATTAGCGTTTGAGAGTGTTCAGCCATGTCATGTTTCGCTGCATGCTTGTGTGTGTGTGTGTGTGTGTGTGTGTGTGTGTGTGTGTCTTAGCAGAAAGCAAGGTGAACCACTGTTTGTTCATACAAAGATTATCCGCTCTGATTTTCCCAGCTGTTACATGTTACACAAAAGCACGCTATGATGAAAACTGAAAGACTCTTATCATATGAAGTGCTTCTCTCTTTTACAAACACTCATTTGCCACTTTATTAGAAACCTCAGTGTTTTAGCTTTAGCTCCTTCATGCAATGACTGTGCAGCTGGTGAACATCCAGCCTCCGTCCACAAAGCTGCTCTTGGGTGGACAATTTCAGATGGTGGATCATGCTCAACTTTGCCTGGTCAGCGTAGGTCTTGTGTTGTTTCAATTAACAGTTGAGTAATAAAGCAAAATAATATTGTAATAGCATAGTAATATTGTGTGTTTACTCATACTTTAGTAAATTAAGTGAGGAAGTACAACAGTGCCCTGTGAAGGACTGGCGCCCCCTCCAGGGTGTGTTCCCGCCTTGCGCCCAATGATTCCAGGTAGGCTCTGGACCCACCGTGACCCTGAACTGGATAAGGGTTGCAGATAATGAATGAATGAATGAAAATTACAGCAGTCAAACTTAATCATAAATAATTTAAAAGAAAAATAATATAAAATATTATAATGAAAAACTAGTTAAATAATATATGTTAAATATAAGGCCAATATAATTTATATATTTAATATAATGAGCCAATAATTCTCAATAATGTGGCCACTGGATGGACATACGTATATATATTAGCATATATAAAATAATAATAATAATAATAATAATAAATATAATAAATAAATCAAGAATTGACCAAAATATGTAAACAGATGGAAAGTGTTTTGAATCAAACTGCCATTGCAGATAAACCGAGATCTAAGACAGTCTCTCTACCAACCCCAACCATCATATTTCATCATGCCAGCAGTGATATGCAAATGTGGTGAACCAGAATTATTTAGCACATACGGAGCCTTTAATTAAGGTGGTACTGTTTAGTATTCCAAATAGTTCCCTCTTCAGGGCCATTCCTGAATTCATTGTGAAGGAATGTGCGCGTTTAATGACAGATGTAGTACTTGAAAGAGCAAATATGTACACCTTTCACATTCATTCAAATTAGAAACGCCAAAGTGAGCTTTTCCAACAGGGACACCTGCTCGGGACGCAAACTTCCTCCATCTCTTCATTCATCTGCTTAAGAATTCACTGAAAGGAAACGTCCTATGGGCTCCAGAGGGCCGTCCTCCCACCCTGGGGGTGTTCCTGCCTTCCGCTCTGTGGTTCCAGGTAGGCTCTGAATGAAGCACTTCCAGACGATGAATGAATATTGAACTGTAGAATAATATTTGTACAAAATTTTAATCTCTTTAAATTGCCATGCTCTTTTTATGAAACTCAACATTTACACTGATGATAAAAATCGCATCACCATGGCGACACAAGCCCTTTTTTATTCTGTTATGTTTTTTGTTTTTTTTCCCCTCCTGCAATAATCTGTGTGGTTGGTCTGCAATAATATTACAGCCATGAAAATCAATAGAGAAACAGTGAGTTGAAAGCATTATTTTTTTACAAAATAAAACTGTACTGCCCTCCTGCATGCTTTAGTTCAGTATCCCAGAACACTTCATATTTATTCATGATTTACATTAACTGGGCCTTTTGAGATAAAGGTACAGAAAGACGTGCTGAAGATCAGATCAGTGAAAGAAAATGACTGCTAACAACATCTAGGCTTCAAGGAAAGAAATTCCTCTACGTCCACTGTTTAGTATTTTACTTGTTACGTGTTGTACCCCGTAGGGTCAAGCTGTGTGTGGACATCTCATTAAAATGACCTCTGACAAAGGTATTAATAGGACGTTCACACCTGTTAGTTACCTGGAGTCACTGGGAACAAGGCAGGAACACAGCCTGGAAATTGTGCCAGTCCATCACAGTGTGTCACACACTCATACACTTACACCTGGGTACAATTTCATAGAGGCCTACCAACATGTGATTTTGGCCTGTAGAAGGGAACCAGAGCACCCGGAGGAAACCCACACAGACACAAGGAGAACACGCCACACTGTTCAGAGACAGTGACCATATGGTCAGACTGTGTGGCAGGGACACTTCATTTATTCACTCAATCATTCACTCATTGTCTGTAACTCTTATCCAGTTCAGGGTCGCGGTGGGTCCAGAGCCTACCTGGAATCATTGGGTGCAAGGCAGGAAAACACCCTGGAGGGGGCGCCAGTCCTTTACAGAGCAACACATTCACTCACACACTCACACCTACGGACACTTTTGAGTCGCCAATCCACCTACCAACGTGTGTTTTTGAACTTTGGGAGGAAACCGGAGCACCCGGAGGAAACCCACACGGACACGGGGAGAACACACCAACTCCTCACAGACAGTCACCCGGAGGAAACCCACACAGACATGGGGAGAACACACCACAAACCTCACAGACATTCACCCGGAGGAAACCCACGCAGACACAGAGAGAACACACCACACTCCTCACAGACAGTTACCCGGAGGAAACCCACGCAGACACAGGGAGAACACACCACACTCCTCACAAACACTCACCCGGAGGAAACCCACGCAGACACAGAGAAAACACACCACACTCCTCACAGACAGTCACCCGGAGGAAACCCATGCAGACACAGGGAGAACACACCACACTCCTCACAGACAGTCACCCGGAGGAAACCCACGCAGACACAGAGAAAACACACCACACTCCTCACAGACAGTCACCCGGAGGAAACCCACGCAGACACAGGGAGAACACAACACACTCCTCACAGACAGTCACCCGGAAGAAACTGTGTAACTACCTGCTGCAGCGACACTTTTTAAAATATAAAAAGTATAACTAAATAAATATATAAATATAAAAAAAAAACTTTAAACCAAAATGATAAAATGAAAACTTAAGCTGTGTTTAGACAGAACAGGCATGGAAAACCTCGTCAATCTTGTAAAGCAATGGCCTGATTAAGTGTGTACATTCTGGGACACCATCAACTTCATCCTCAACAAACTTTACGTAAATGAGCAGCAGTGCAGCGTTGCAGTGTCACATTCCCTCAGAACTGCTCTGAAGATATATACCTTTCTCAAAACAAAGAAAAGACTCATAATTACTGTTTTGACTTTTTTATGTATGAAGTACGTCATCGTTGTCCAATTAAAAAACATTATTATAAAAATATTTCAATTTTTGTCGATTTTTAGTTTCCTACACCATTGGAACACAGCAGTTGTCCTTCACAGTGCGTGACAACTATATGTTGAATGGACCAATAGAAATGCTACAGAATGAGTTGGACTAAAATCATTTTACATTCATTTCCACTGAAAGTTAAGAAGGTTTCTATAAACGATTATGTCAGGGTTGTGATAATTAACTAAGCCAACAATATGCTTCGTTTCCACTGGTTGATGTTCCTTTAAAACATGGTTCCTTTAAAGATGCAATCCAGTCCTGCTCTGCTGGACATGCACACCAACAAGTGATGCAAAGCAATTTTGTCACTTGTGGTGCGCACATGGAGTAGGTGTTGAAAGGTTCACCAGGCTTTACATCAGAAAAACCACCTGGGTCCGGAGAGATGTAGACAACATTCCTGAAGTTCTAAGCAGTAGAAGGCAGTAAAACAAGGCCGTCTTGGGACCATCAAAGTCCCCTTGTAAAAATGTAAGTTCAATGTAAATTACAATGAAGGAATAATGGAAGCAACCTGTAAGAGCTGGAATATTAGAACAACTCCGAGTTATGACCAACAGTAATTAATACAATATGTATATTCACATATCCAAGTCTGAATTTTCAATTTTAATTGGTGACTCCAAAGTTTACCTGGGTGTGAGTGAATGTGTGAGTGTGTGTCACCCTGCGAAGGACTGGCACCCCCTCCAGGGTGTATTCCTGCCTTGCGTCGAGTGATTCTGGGTAGGCACCGGACCCAGTGCGACCCTGAACTGGATAAGTGGTTACAGACAAGGAACGAATTAATGAATTAATTAATTATCATACAATATTTGGACTTTTTGGTGACCTCAATATCGTTCATTGTGTTTAGTTGCATGTATGTTTACATAAGAATGAGTGTCATCAGTATTTTAGCCTGTGGTTCTGCTCTGTTCTCAGGTTTCCTCTGGTCTCTCAAAACATGTTTGAAAACAGTGACTTTATTTGTCTATTTCTAGGTATATTTAAATAAAAATATATTCCAGTTCCAATGTCTGAATATTTACAATAACTATGTTTTTTGGATAAAACTTAGTGGTGCTTTAAAGGGGTGTACTTTCATTGTATATCAGTAGCACAAAATGGTCATTAAAATAAAAACAGAGAGACCACAAAATGTCCTGACAGGTCTAATCATCAGGAACCAAAACCGCTCCATGGCGTGTCTGGGCATAGTCCTCTGAACCATAATCCCATCTCCTCAAGCCCGGGCGTGGTTCAGTTGGACTCCAGCGCTGTGTCAGTGTGAGTACAAACAGTGCCCTCAACTTCAGCATGATCTCAATGCTCTGAAACCCGCTGTAAACACACGTAGCGACAGAGGGATCACTCTGGTAGGACTCACAGACACATCTACAGGGTCTAATGCCAATAATTAGACTCAGAATAAGCCACAAAGTACATTCCTGTGCTCCACTGTTCTGTGCAAAACACTTATTTATTTATTTTTCAAAATAAAAGCCCCCGTCTCATGCCGTATGTGTACTCAGGCCTGGACCAGCAGGGGAATGCGGTGCTGGGGCAACCACGCTCCAGCACAGTTCAATTAAATTGTGCCAAGTGTGAGTACACCCTAAGTGTTAAGGGTTCTAGCTGTTAGCCACCATGCCTTCCTCCTCTCCAACGCCTGTAGGATCCGAGTCTGTAAGGTTAGTAAGACATGTGTGATGTCAGGAACAGTGTGCGAGCATTTTCAAAGGCGTAATGATGCTGTACTTGGTAGGCTTTCTGCTACTGAAGGGCAAAATCGCGGGTCTTCACAGGGGGAGAATGATTAATTAGAGTGAGCTTGGCCCAGCGCCTTTTCATGCTCAGCGCTATGTAATTGGAATGAATGCTTTAAAATTCTAGTCAGTGAGACGAACAGCTTAGCCACTTGATTTTCTTTCTTACACATGATTGTGTAGTCTCTCTCTCTCTATCTATTAGTGTATCTATTTCTCCACTAAATTCAGGTGTCATCTATTGAGACAATGGAAAAGTTGGGCCTGGCTAATGAAACAATTTTCTTCCTATTACTTCTATACTCATTCATTCATTCTCTCTCTCTCTCTTTCTCTCTCGCTCTCAATTGTCCTCCAGGTGGGCCGGTTTCCCCTCAGCCAGCTCTCAGCTGCCAATTCCTCCTTGCTCTATGTGTGGGCCTGCCAGTAAGTATTTGTACAAGGTGTTTATCTCCAACACGTTGGAATTCTTTTCACTTTTTCCAGAAACGGCAACAGGTAGTTTTACAGCCCACTTTGCGTGATTGCGCCAGGGCCGATTTCACGAGGTGTTTCATTTAGGCCTAACAACAGCAAATGTTCTAGTGGGAAACCTAAATAGTTACACTGCAATTTGGGCTTGAACCACACTATAACTAGTGAATACCTAGGATATGAGCTCTGTAAATGAAAGCCAGGTGACATCTTTATGAACGCGACATGTCCCTTGATTTGTAGATGCCACACAGTAGTTTGGCAGCAAGCATTTGCACAAATCATCGCTGTCCAAAGAAAATCATGCATCTCCGTTTTTGTTGCTTGGCAGTTTACTACATCATTTGAACACGGAAGCTGTCCTTCACAATGTACTCTTAAAAATAAAGTGCTACAAATGTTTCTATAAAGAAGTATTTTTGCTGTTACACTTAAACGTGTAAAGAGTCTTAAGATCGAGGGATGGATTTGTGAATTTTAAAAAGGTTTTACATTTTAAAAGGTTTAAATCTTTTAAACAAACAATTCTTCACGGAAGCAAAAGTGGTTCTTCTATGGCATCACTCAAAAATTCTTTGTAGCACCTTTGTTTTTAGTGTGTGAATAGGTCATGATGAACGGACCAATAGGAAGGCTCCAAAATTACTTGGAATGAAATGTTTCTACATTAACTTCCACTGAAATTTAAGATTTTTTCTTTTTTCTAGAAAGTTACAATTTTGGAGATGTATGTTTTTCTTTGGACAATGATTTTTTTTTTTCCTTTTCATTTTGCATCGAGCCATGGTGATCAACACATATTTGGTGTTTATAGCTTTTTTGTTGTTATGAAAAAAATAACGTAACTGGGGTGGCACGGTGGCGCAGCAGGTAGGTGTCGCAGTCACACAGCTCCAGGGGCCTGGAGGTTGTGGGTTCGATTCACGCTCCGGGTGACTGTCTGTGAGGAGTGTGGTGTGTTCTCCCTGTGTTCTCCCTGTGTCCGTGTGGGTTTCCTCCGGGGGCTCCGGTTTCCTCTCACAGTCCAAAAACACACGTTGGTAGGTGGATTGGCGACTCCAAAGTGTCCGTAGGTGTGAGTGAATGTATGTGTTTCCCTGTGAATGACTGGCGCCCCCTCCAGGGTGTATTCCTGCCTTGCGCCCAATGATTCCAGGTAGGCTCTGGACCCACCGCGACCCTGAAAATGAATGAATGAACGTAACAAAAAGAATCTATTCAAAAACAAGAATCTGTGGTTGTTTAATATTCCTTAAATATAAGTTGTCCAATATAGAAATATTCCCAATGATTTTTTCTGACCAAGCTTTTCAGTACGGACAGGGGCATGTACAGACATGTTTACCTCCATGTTAAATCACCTTTACTGTTAACTACACCGTTTAATGCTTGGGGATTGATATTTAATACAAGTTCATACGTATTTATCATCTTGCCAGATTGGTCTTGCTGAAAAAACCATGGACTTCCCTGGAAATCTGTCACGTTGTTGACAGCATAAGTCCCTGTAAAACTCTCTTTAAAAAAAAAAAAAAAAACATCCCCATGCTCCATCACTCCAGAGAACACAGCTCCACTGCTCTACAGCTCAATGCTGTTGACAACCTCACGCACATGTCAAGTAACCTTATGAGTTATGAGCAGCACGGAGAACTGTCACTTTAAATGAGAGCAAAGAGCAGCATTCACGTTCCCTTCAGCCTCAAGCCACTTGTAGAAACCCGCCACGC
This sequence comes from Hoplias malabaricus, assembly GCF_029633855.1. NCBI lineage: Eukaryota > Metazoa > Chordata > Actinopteri > Characiformes > Erythrinidae > Hoplias > Hoplias malabaricus. The sequence goes on along the minus strand of NC_089806.1, from coordinate 39,513,201 downwards.
ATCCGGCGCACTCCTGCAGCCGATTTGTTTTGAAAAGCTCGGAAAAATCATCTAGTGGCGCGCGGCTGGTCCACTTGAAGCCGGAATGGGACGGAGCCTCAGACGCCAATGATCTAGAGAGCACTGGAACTGTTGCCACGGTGAATGAGACTCAGAGAGAAATAAAAAATAATAAAACACACAGCCAGAGTGCTCCTCTACCCTTAATCACTTCCTATTCCCACAGCCCTGTTGGAGATCAGCAGGGGGCTCTCAGACTGCATGAGGTCGGCAAAGAGGAGAGAGAGAGGGGGATGGAGAGAGAAAAATGGGGGAGAGAGAGAGAGAGAGAGAGAGAGAGAGAGAGAGAGAGAGAGAGAGAGAGAGATGTCAAGTGCCGGCTTCCAGCAGACTCTAATATGAAATCTGCTGCAGAGGTATCAGTGTGGGTACAATCCCACCGCCTTAGAGTCTCTCACCTTACAGTACCACACAGGATACCTTAAGGAAACCCTGATGTGCTGGTATTGTTAAACATGGAGATTCATGTAGCAGCACTGGAGCCTGCTGTTCCAGTGGCTCCTCCATTTCATCACCAGCCACAGTGGCACACTGATGAAAGGTGAGCAGTTACATGTGTAGGAATATTCCTAGCCTGGGCTCAAAGTGAATTCATACATATTTGACCACCCAAAAAAATAGCATTTTCAGGATTTTCACAATGTGTACTATAACTGCCACTTTAAATGTACTCATGGGTGTTCAAGTGAAGGGAGGTGTGTGTAGCAAAAATAAATAAACTTATATTAGCTATTAATCCTGGTAATACACATATAACTTAAATACACTAGACTGCCTGTGTAGTGCACTAATACAACACAGTACATTTATTTCTATCTGGGAATCCTGAAATCTGTACATTGTAGTTTTATGATGTATGTAATTCACTATTATAGGGTGTGAGGAGCTGCCTGAATTTCAGCCAGAAACAGGCCTGCAGTGAGAGATCAGGTGAGATCAGTGTTTTCAAAAAGCTCTGTTTTGCCCGTAAACATGACACCACTGATTTGTTCAGAGTTTACAATATCTTCACCTTAGAGAGAGTTTTGGAAAACCTTGATCACAACTGTCAGTGATCAAAAATGCTATTTTGACTGGACAGGAAGTCAAAAATATGCAAGCAAAAACCTAAAAAAAAAAATAATAAAATAAAATAAATCTTGCATGATATAGGGCGGCATAGTGGTGCAGCAGGTAGTTGTCGCAATCACACAGCTCCAGGGACCTGGTAGTTGTGGGTTCAAGTCCCACATTTTTGGTGTGTTCTCCCAGTGTCCGCATGGGTGTCCTCCCACAGTCCAAAAACTCAAGTTCGTAGGTGGATTGGTGACTCAGAAATGTCCGTAGTAGTGAGTGTGTGTCGCCCTGTGAAGAACTGAACCTGCCTTGTGCCCAATGATTCCAGGTAGGCTCTGGACAAACCACGACCCTGAACTGGGTAAGTGGTTACAGATAATGAATGAATGAATGAAGGTAAAATGAAGTGATACATGATATACCTCACCTTTGTCTATTGTTAATGGCCTCTAAGTAGCTGTGTCCTCAGTGCATTGGTCCATATCTGAACAATGACAATCCCTTCACCAGAAACTGATCACTGATGAAAAGCCAAGACGAGGACATCTAAGGGAGGGGTTTCCAGTAAAGTGGCCACTCAGTGCGAATAGCATAATAACGTGAGCTGAACTGCAAACACATATCTGGCAACCGTGTCTTGAGTGTCCCTATCTCTGGAGATAATTTGGGGAGAGGATATTCATGCTATTTTCGTATTTCGTTTTTACACAAGTGGGTCAGCGAGGCTTGGGAATGAATCCGAGAGGCAGAGCTAGCGCGCTAAGTACGGTCACACTTCATCTCGCACTGCATGCAGGATATAATCACCGTATTGATTCATGACACATTTTTCTGGCTGCTAATCCGTGTACTAAAATAACACGCTGGCAGAACTCTCCCTGACCCTCCAGCTGATAAGACTGCAGCACAGACTAGAGCTTAGCCAAAGAATGGATAGAAATGGAGATGGAGATGGAGATCATTCTCAGCACTGCAGTGATGCCTATGTGGTGGTGGTGTGTTAGTGTGTGTGGCGATGGAATGAGTGGATCAGACACAGCAGTGATACTGGAGTTTTTAAACCACCGTGTCCACTCACTGTCTACTGAGACGGTAGCTCATCTGTCGGCTGGATGTTTTTGACTCAGGGGCGGCACGGTGGCACAGCAGGTAGGTGTCGCAGTCACACAGCTCCAGGGACCTGGAGGTTGTGGGTTCGATTCCCGCTCCGGGTGACTGTCTGTGACGAGTGTGGTGTGTTCTCCCTGTGTCTGCATGGGTTTCCTCCGGGTGACTGTCTGTGAGGAGTGTGGTGTGTTCTCCCTGTGTCTGTGTGGGTTTCCTCCAGGTGACTGTCTGTGAGGAGTGTGGTGTGTTCTCCCTGTGTCTGTGTGGGTTTCCTCCGGGTGACTGTCTGTGAGGAGTGTGGTGTGTTCTCCCTGTGTCTGTGTGGGTTTCCTCTCGGTGACTGTCTGTGAGGAGTTGGTGTGTTCTCCCTGTGTCTGCGTGGGTTTCCTCCGGGTGCTCCGGTTTCCTCCCACAGTCCAAAAACACACGTGACCGTAGGTGTGAGTGTGTGAGTGAACCCCTCCAGGGTGAATTCCCGCCTTATGCTCATTGATTCCAGGTAGGTTCTGGACCCACCGTGACCCTGAATTGGATAAGCGGTTACAGATAATGGATGCATGGATGGACTATTCTCAGGCCAGGGGTGACACGGAGGGCTTTAAAAACTCCAGCAGCACTGCTGTGTCTGATCCACTCTTATCTGTTCAACACACTTACTTGATGAGTGTGGAAAAAAGGCGAGAAAAATGGAACAAAATTGAAGGTGGTCTTTCATCTAAGGCACAGCATCTACCAAGGCATCATTTTGCATTGTCAGACACTTGTTTATGTTTTTTCTGTTTTTTCTTCATACCTGTTTGGTCTGCTCCAGGGTCAATATCAATTTAGCAGCGTTTATAAGCCAGCACAGCCTTCAGGCATGAAGTCAATGTGTTTGTCATGGTGGGTCGATCCTCACCATGCTCTTAATTCAGCCCATGCTGCCACACTAATTCTCTCTAGCATCTTGATATCCCAAGATGTCTGGCATTCCAAAGATGGAAGGATGCATGTGTGGGTGTGTTTATTAGCTGCAATAGTTCAGCTTTCTCTAGATCTGTCAGAGCAAGCAGCAGTTCTAGCTTATGCCCTAAGCAAACCCACCCAGCCCTAAGCACTGCCCTGCACCCAACAACTGTGCTTTATTTAATATCAGGTTGTAGGGTCACCCCCTGTTTCTTTACTAATTGTTTTAGTGCTTTAAAGTTAGAAGTGTGGTATATGACAGACACCCCTACACCCCCCTACTTCAGACTTCATCAACCCAGCCCCCGTCCCTATGTCATAGTTCTCAGAGTGTGTGAAAACAGAGGCTCTCGTAAAAAATATCAGCGTTTTATTACAGTTAGAGTGTTCAAAGGACTACACTCAATCAGCCGTGACAAGGATAATACAGACTCAAATTCAGGGGTTATGAGAAACACAAGCACATGGTGGAATAGACATGCAGCCTCCAGTAGCACCATGCCACCTCAATCCATCACTGTTCAGAGTCTTCAATTTCTCTAGATTTTTCAAGTTTGGACTTTGTAAACACTGTGTCCACTCACTGTCCGCTGTATTAGACACACCCACCTTCTTGGTCCACCTTGTAGATGTGAAGTCAGAGGCAGCAGCATTGAGATCTGAGACACAGGAAGCTGTCGAATGGATATTTTGGTTTGTGAATTCTCTGTCCAGCAGTGACCATTATGGGTTTAAAAACTCCAGAAGCACTGCTGTGTCTGATCTACTCGTACCAGCACCGTCAGTCACCACGTCACGTCAATGTCACTGCAGTGCTGAGAACAAGCCACCACCAAATCATACCTGGTCTGTGGGGTGCTGTAGGGGTCCTGACTGTAGAGGAAGTGGATAAAAGGGGGGGGGGGCTAGCAAAGTATGCAGAGAAATTGCTAGACTACAGTCTGTAATTGTAGAACTACAAAGTGCTACTGTTTTTCTGTTGAGAAATGACCGTGAGAAATGATGTCTATAGCTTGTTTGTCTGTTTACAACCATGAGGATGCTTCGCAAATGGGGACAAAACCAAGTTTTTGTCAAGTAGCTGTTCTACATCGCATCCTCCTTATTAACATTTCAAACAGCCACAACTGTGAGGAACTCACGTCCCTGGACATGTTCCTCCTAGTAATGTCCATCACTCAGACTCGTATATACTTTACATGATCCCGTTAACCTCCTCTGAAAAATAAGACAGAGTTGGACACGTATATTTCTCCAGACACATTGCCAGATTTTGGGCATCCCTCGTACTGAAGTGTGTCTTTGCCAATATTGCTTCCCAACCAACGTATGCCAACATGGCTAATCCTGCCAATGGCAGAAAAACACAGTCACGCCGGGTCATGGGCATGTGCTACCTGCTGCAGTCTTCCTTCTGTTCCCCATTAATCCACCCCATAAGTATTTCTATCTCTGAGCTCCTCTACTTTGTCCTCGTTTGTTATGAGACGCCTCGACTTAATAATTAATTGAGCTTTATTTTCTCTTCCCTCTTGTTTTCCGCTAATGAAAAACCTTTCATCTCCAAAGCGTCGGAACGAGCTGATAGTGAAATGTCTGAGACGGTCCCCCTATGGCTCGTCTGACAGAGGCCTTTGAACGCAGGCGGCAGAAGCGCGACAGCTTATCGCCGACGGCAACACCGACGCAGCATCCGTGCATCGCAAATTAACACACCACGCGCTTTACGTAACGGAAGAAACAGAGTTCATCCGGGGGTCACGCAAACTCTTGAGGATCTTTTCTCTTTGACGAAGCGGATCACTTTGCTTCAGTGTTATTCTTCATAAATACGTCACTGACTTTATTCGAAACTCAGAGCTAGTTCCCGTCTCAGACACTCTTTAGGATCTCTGTCCTCTGTCTGAAAACACACTGCCTACTCGCCTTTCTCCTTCTGCTACTGGGAATATGGAGGACCAGGGCTGCCAAAATGAAAAATAAATAAATAAAAAAACCTTTTTAATAACTCAGTTTAATAAAAAATTATAAGTCAATAAATCAACAAATACATTAATTATAAATAAATTCAAAAGCATATAATATATAATAAATAAACACATTTTTGTCATGAAAATGTGCATAATTAAATAAAGATCTTGAATTTCTATATGTATTTATGTTTCAATATTTCTACATAAATATGTGTGGACATATATAATGTAATACACAAAAATATTTAGAAATTAACAAATGTTGAAATGAACATTGAAAGTGGTGTAGAAGGTGTAAATGCAGGAAATAAGACATTAATTATTTAAAATTTTAAATTGCAAAAAAATGATCTATTTATTTACTACATTATTTCTGCATTTATTAATTTACATTTAGGTAATTGTATTTATTAATTTCTTCCCTCATTATTATTATTATTATTATTATTATTATTATTATTATTATTATTATTATTATTATTATTTTATTTATTTTTTTTTTTCAGTTTTGGCATCTCTGGCCCTCCATATGTATACACTATATCCAGGTAGTTCCACAGACCTAAGAATTTCTGAATAAGTTATTCACCCATAGAGCTTAGTGCAGAAGTGCCTTTGTTGTTAATCAAAATTAATCACTTTATGTTCTTATCACACAGTAAACAACACCAAAACGGATTTTCTATAACTAATCCAACTCCCTACACACTGTTTACAGCTGGAGCACACCGCCCTTTAAACCATTATACACATGTAAAATCACTTCAGACTCTGTCTTTAAAAATCACTTACAGTCTCAGGAGATGCGCTGCAGCCGTGAAAAGCCCCTGGAACATTGGTAAAGCTCTGTCTTCACTCGCACACCTCGCCACAGTAAACACACCTCTATTTCCTGCGAAACGATAACGCAACTATTTTACGTAAATTCTTCATGAATTAAATGTTTAGGGTGTTCCTTCTTATACTCCAGTTTTCCGTTGGACCAATGAACTCTGTGGTCCGTTGGGAGGGAGTGAATTTGGGACGCTACTCTCCTGAGGGATTTGCTGGCAGCTTTTAGGAGGCAGGTCAGACCTGACTGACACATCTGTAAACCAATAGCAGGGATGCAGATGAAGACAAAGACAGGTGATGTGCCGAGATAACTCACTTGCTGGGCTCGGGTCGTGGAGGGAAAACCTGGAAACAGGAGCTGCTCTCCTGGCACGCACAGCAGTGTAAAGAAACGCTTACGGGTGAAGGACTGATATGGAACGCCCTCCAGGCCAAAATATGTTTTAATATTATTAAATTTACTTGTTTTATCATTGAAAAACTTGCCTGTGACCAGTTTCACACACTCACACAAGTACTGACCAATTAGGAAACAGCTTGGGACCTCACCTAAAAGTCAATATTCTAGACACTTTATCTGAACAGCAAATCAGCTCAAGGCATCAGAAAAGTAAGAGAGAACCATCATAAATGAGGCATCACATCACATGCTGATGCTTGCTGTCAGTGTAGACAGCTGTATTGATTATAGCAGGAGTATTGTGGTATTAACTCTCGATATTGGACATTATTTGAAAACTCCAGCTGGCATTTACATAGTCTTAAAATGTCATGATGCTCTAAAATATATTATACATATATTTATGTATATATTTTATATCATAAATAACATATATTTATATACATATATTTCCACATATATAAATATATATGTATATTCCACATATAAAAATATATATATTTATTACATATATGCCCATTTAAAGAACCAATACAGAAAAACATTTTTTTTTTTTTTAAATATATGTCTTGTATTCTTTTCTGACCCATTTAATGTCCATTGTAATGGGCCAGGAGGAGTGCAACCTACTTCTATCCATCACTCAAAAGCAAGAGTCATGTCCTGAAAAGGATCTTGAGCTAAAAACCATTTGTATCCCGGCATATTTCAATTAAAAGATATGAGATGTAATCTTAGGGGTCCACACTGAGCTCGGGAATGTCGTTGTCTGGCCGTTGTCCGAAAGGTGTATTTGTTCGGCCGGGTGACCTACATTATCTTTAGGTCGAAAGCCTTTGTTTTTCATGCGAGGGCAGGTTTCAAAGCTCGGAGCTGAGCTCTTCCATTCAGACTCAGAGCCTTTGGCTTTAATCTATAGTCGACATTTGTTTCTCTATTCATCGATTTGGAACACAGGGATTTAGGAGATGAATCACTTTCAGAAATGTCTTTAAATGAGTTTTTCTCTCGCTTTCTTCTCTTTCGCCTTCATCTTTTAAACAATTATCTGCAGAGAATGGAGTGTACGTCCAATTCCGGACATCACACGATGCACCCGTGTCCGTTATTTTGTGAAGAATAATGCTGAACGCCTTTAAACGATCTCTGGAGTTTTGATGCTGATTTCTTGTGAGTTTTGGTGCTTTTTCTTGGTGGATAGAAAGATCCTGGGAATAATGTGAGGACTATTTTCCAATCCAGTGAGCACCCTCATTCATCATTAGGCAGTAATTACATATTAACAGAACAATGCCCAGGATGAGTGAATGCATTCTCAGAGCTGGGTGACCTGTTCCACCTTAAAAACCTAAATCACTGCGGGAATCCTCAGTGTTCCAGCACCTGGTCTATACCTCTTTATTACATCTGCAAAGAATCATTCATGCATAGGATCATCTAAGTAATGGGTACTAGCTCGGAATACTGAGTACTCTAACTTCTGGAACACTCAGCTGTAGTACTCTGTTCTTGAATCAGCCAGCGATAAGTCAGAAGCAGTGGCCATGAACAAAGCAACTACAGGTTTTATCCAAGACCCAATTTAGAAGTTCAACAAATTTAACACAGTGGTAAGACACAGAAAATGCAGCTTGGACTCATGGTGAATTCATTCATATTTGAATATATGACCATTCCTAGGCTGTGTAAATGTTGTCAAATTAAGTTTCATCAATGGTGGATGTGCACATGAATTTCAGAACCTTACCTAATGTGAAAAATCAACTACCTTAACCATAACCCTAACACTAACTCAAAACTAAACAATAACCATGACCCTAAATCGAAAAGTCAGAGGGTCGTCACCTATGTAATGTTTTCCCACAGCAGTTTACAGCACTGTTTCTGTAAGTCTAGTGAAGCTAATTCTGATTGTCTGATTACACAGTCACTTTCAAAATTATTCTGGGAGTTGAAAAGGTCTCAAGATGTCTCCAAATTTTAGTAGTTTATGTACAAAAAAAAGAAAAAGCAACTCTGATTTTGATTGGTTAACCTCAGATTTATTTAATATCATAAAGCTTTAGCGACAAAAATTCATTTAATTATTGCAAACTATCAAATGGTCTCACACCTCCAGGTGCTCCAGTTTTCTACTACGGTCAAAAAGCACTTGTTGGTTGGTGGATTGGCGACTCAAAGTGTCCGTAGGTGTGAGTGTGTGAGTTAATGTGTGATTGTGTGTCGCCCTGTGAAGGGTGTGTTCCCCGCCTTGTGCCCAGTGTTTCTGGGAAGGCTCTGAACTCACCGTGACCCTGAATTGGATAAGAGGTTACAGACAATGAATGAATAAATGTATGAATGTATAAAACCAGTGCAAGAAATAATCTCTTTTTTTAAAAGATGAATCTGGTTTTGCTTCTTTTCTTTGGATTAACCAAACCTTAAAAAAATGTGCACCAATATGCAGCAAAATTGACATGCTTCTATACCAGACTGAACCTCTGTAAAGCGTCTTTAGCATGCAGTCTTATTTAGAAATGGAATAGCACAAAGTACATCATATGATGAAAAACTGAATCTGAATTGCCATTTGTTTCTCATTCCCCAGATAAGATGTGTATTTACAGATTAGGGAAATAACCAGCGAGAAAAGCAGAGCTGTATTATCTGAGGGAGGAATATTTTAAAGAAGTCTCACATCCTTCCTCCCACCAATCCCTGCCTGGCTTTCAGCATGTGTTCCTTAACAAACATAGACTCACGCAAACAGGGAAACGGTGAACTTGCCAAGTTCTACATTCTCCATATTCTCTAGGTTTACAAGAGCGACCGCAGAGACTGTGGCTAAATGAACACCCCATAATGTGTTGGACGAGATAGCACCACAAATGAGCCCACCATTGACTGAAAGATTAGCCTACATCTGCCTGGCTGCTGGGCGCATGCGCCAAAAAAAAAAGAGATGCTCTAATTTGCAAATTGAGACATATGAAGATATTTCTGACAGGCGAATCTGTGGCTGGCACAGGCTGGGGATAAAAAAGAGAGGAGAGGGGGGCAACGACAGAAAGAGAGAGGGAGAGAAAAAGAGAGAGAAAGAGAGTGTGGGGGACGTTAGGCAGAAGGGACGATCCTCAGAAGAACCAGCTTAATCTCTTTTTCTGCCTCCCAGCTTCTGAGAGAGGACTCAATAAATATGTCACGAGAGAGAGGGGGAGGGCCTTGGGGAGGGAGAGAGAGAGAGAGAAAGAGAGGAGAGAGAAAGAGAGGAGAGAGAAAGAGAGTGAGAGAGAGAGAAGAAAGAAAATATTTAACACCATCGTTTTCCTGTACTCTCCCTCCAAGGGGAAAAGTAGCAGTGGGTTAGGAGCCCTAGGAACCCAATGGAATTGTGGGAGTGTTTATAGTATCTGTAGATGACTAATTATCCTTGGGAAATCTTTTCTCTTTTTTTTCCTATCGCTCACGTTTTCCTTCACTTTCATCTAGGAATGCTATGTTGCATCGAGACGATTTCAGACCGAGGGATTAGTTGCGTGTTAGTCGTTATGGTTTAATCAGGCACATTATAGACTCATCAATGTTTCATATATCTCACAACAACTGCTCATGTGTAGCTGTTGTACAAGCAACATGGTCCACTAGGTGGCGCTGTGAGCAGATGTTGCTTGTTGAAAGTCTGGGGTTGGGTCTGATATCGGTTTGCTCACCATGACAACATTACTTTGGCTTGATTTTGGGACAGTCAAGGGTTTTATAACTTATTGAGGGAAGAGATTTTAAACCTCAATACACTTATGATACTATGATGACCCTGTCCTGACTGTCATTAACAATTCATTTTTCACCCACTAGACTCTGGCCAGTAGCACAGCAGTTACTGCCTTTATTTGGAAGAACTCTTAAGACGAGTGGATGCAGTCGAAAATGATAAACAACTGCCCTCAAGGACCGGAGTCATCCGGACTCAACCGGTCATCCAGAATCACCACTTGATTTCGGGTTTTATTTGTTTGTTTTATTATGTAAACAGGGAAGAGGACATAAAAACAAAGGCATGTTTTTTTTTTAATAAAAATAAATAATAAAGAAATAAATTCATTCATTATCTGTAACCGCTTTTCCAAATTCAGGGTCGCGGTGGGTCCAGAGCCTACCCGGAATCACTGGGCTCAAGGCAGGAACTCACCCTGGAGGGGGCGCCAGTCTTTCACAGGGCAACACACACTCACACACTCACTCATACCTATAGACACTTCTGAGTTGCCTTAACCCTACACTCATGGGCATACTCAATCTACCACAAATGGTGCACAGAGGTGTGTGTTAGAGATTTTGCCCTGATATTGGGTTATTGTACAGTATGACGTCTTAAAGAGTCATGTTTCCATACAATAGGCCTACATCTAAAGCCACAGGGTACACGCTGCATCTGATTTCTCAATATCATGGGAAGAACACCAAGTGTCTATTGTGTGAAGCAACAAATAGCACCCCCTTGTGGAAAAGTCTCTAAACATAAGTTTTTACCATTCCTAACCATGAGAAAGTATATGAGTGAATGAATTATTAGTGAGTTCTTCGATATGGACAGATGCATTGTTAGAGAATAACTAGAGGAATAGCAACACAACCCCTGTGATGAAATGAGCTTATCTAATTCATGCACAGGAAACACTTAGCATGACTTCAGCATCGTCCACCTGCGTCCTGCACAAGAGGCCGGACACTCTCGGCACTCTGCACACACACCCATACACACACAAACACATACACCACCTGAGTCATTTCAGAATCAATTAGCACTAGTGACAAGCTCGTCCCCCTCAGTGCCTGAGGTCTGAGCGGGTGTAGGTGTGTGTGTGTGTGTGTGTCAGGATTATATCGCATTGTAGGGACCAAACCCTGTTTATATCATGGGGAGTTCTCTTCATTATTCAAGACACAAGCAGGCCCCACTATGTAAATCATCACATTTTCAGGGCTTTATATGATGCAATATTAGTGTAAGTTAGAGTTTAGAGGTAGGGTTAATGTTAGGGTAAGGGTTTCGTTTAGCAATATTATGTGATGACTGCACAAGGGATAAAAACAAACCTGTGTGTGAGGTGTGTGAGAGAGAGAGAGCGAGAGAGAGAGAGAGAGAGAGAGAGAGAGAGAGAGAGAGAGAGAGAGAGGATTAGCTGGTGACTAGCTCGGCTGCACTCTTCCCTGCCTTTCTTGTGCTACTCCCAGTTGCCATGAGCTTATTTTACCCAATGTGCAGGCAATCGGAGAACAGATGGCAAATAATCACACTTAAAGCAAGTTTGCTTTCTGCTTTCCTCTCTCTGTCACACACACACACACACACACACACACACACACACACACACACACACACACACTGTATCTGTAGTTTATTCGTTCTTTCTGACTCTCTCAGGTCTGTTCATCAGCACCTCTTATTTTTACCCAGTGTTTATCCCAGTGTTTACAAGTTGACAAGTAGTGCACACCTATCATTGAATGAATTATACATTTATTACATAGTAGTTACCAGATAATAGCTGAATGATATAATACAAATAAAAATAATAATAAGTTCCAGATGAATCATGTCATACACAAGAGTCACTTCTGTAATCCGACTGTATCAGTGAACTGTGAAGCAGAAGAACTTTATCAATCCGCTTGGGGAAACCAGTTTCTACCTTTAACTTAGTTATATTTTGTTATGTGTTTATTAATGTGTAATTACACCATTAATATCCATATCCAAATTACATTTCTTTGGGTAACTTTTACAAGATCATTTCCAGTTAAATTTGGGACATTGTTCATTTCTACTGGTTCATCCGTTCATCTAGGACTGGTCACATGATGCTAATCACAGCTTTTCAAATGTTAAAATAGTGGGGAAACCATGCTAATTATAAGAAATGAAATTTGTAGTTTGGTTTTCTTGACAGCAAAAGGTTTAATTGACTCCCACTCTCCTTCAGATCCTTCCTCTCCATCACTATCTCTCCCCCTCTGTCTCTAATCATCCTCCTCTTCTTCCGTCAGCCATGACAGAGCACAAACAAGCCCCTTAAGCACCGCCGACACTCCTCTTCCTCCTTTCTCATGTTACACACTCCACATATTGATCACATCTTTGTCATCACTCAGAGTTTAGTAAGATGAACGAGAGATGCTGTTGTCCCCCTTGCTCTCTTTCTCTTTCATTTCTTTACTCTTTTTTTATTATTTGATTTAGCTAGAATCTTTGTGAAAGAAGGATTAAAGGATTAGAGGAGGCGCTAACACTCTCCGGCGCTAACGCTCTCCAGGACAGGCCTGGGTCAGAAGTTCAGCGCTGCCCAGGGGGTGGACACTTTTGCTCCCTGGCCGGGGCCAGATCCTGGGCCTGTGATGGGTTGCCAGTATCCAGCTGCCTGGCCCAGCGTTCAGTCGCCGGGCAGGGGATTATGAAGCCCTGCTGGACACTGATAGTGGTCGAGGAGTCTGAGTGTGAAGCGCCGTTAACATCTCCCCCATCACCCACTGCCAGCCTGGACAGCTTACCGGTCACCGCCCTCCAGATAGATTCAGCCATCAAGTCTACCCCCCGTTTTTGGGTCAATTTTGCACATCCAGGTCCTAGAATCGTCCATATCTGACTAGTAAAGGGTTTTTCACTATTATGAGAGACATTTGTTAAAAGCTTCTTATGCTAAATAAGGCTATAGTGATCACCCACTGCTGATAGAGGAGTCCTGGCGTGTGCATCCTCATGCTGCGCAGAGTTTAATAAATTAGATTTCTGAGCACTCCACATTCATGATCACTGTAGAAATGATACTCAAGGCTTTATATCCTATCAGAGGCGCTGTAATTGTTTCTGAGTGAGTGTGAGAGCTTATTTTTAGTGATGTTTGGAGTTGTCAGAGCAGATCCCTGTGGTGTCTAATCAGAGAAATGATAAACACTGTAAATATGGTCTACTGTTCAAAATGGCAAAAATGCCTGACCTCCCAAATATAAAGATCTAGGCATTTCCAGCTTCATTTGATCATATTCCTTACATATAAATGCATGCACAACAACAAAGAAAAAGCTAAATAATAACACAGATTAAACAATAGAAATGGTGACCACTTGGGGCACCGCAGAGTAGGGTTAGGATATCACCTATAAGAGGTTCCAGACAATTAAACAAGCAAAAAACAACTGTCCAATGGTTCTTTGAGTGGTTAGTGTACTACACTTATGGCCAAACCCTGGTGTTTAACCCTCTCTTGTTCAACATTTAACCCACACATATTCTTAAAGGAGCTATAAGTTGATACGTAAAGAGTGGTCTCTTTTCAAACATTCTAAGATCATCAAATCTAAGTCAGATATTTAAAGAGTGAGAAACAAAGACCAGTATTCCCACCAACAGTGACCTCACAAAGCCATGTAGACCTCCCATTGTGAGTGACCATTTTTTTGTCCAGCTAGGATTCTCTCCAGTCTTGTTTCAGCTGTTCCTTGTTGACACATGAAACTCCTCAGGGCCACACAGGGCGAGGGAGATAATGAGGAATAGCAATGATATCATTTCCCCAGAGTTGGCCATTCTTTCCATAATCCCCTGATTAAAGAGACTTCAGCGTCTGTCATCATTAACAACCACTGGACCATTTCATTTTGTTACACTTAACATTGGTCATAAAGTATACTATTATTAGGGACACTGTTTAAATATTTTAACTGTTAATACTGCCATTTTTTCTTGGCATTGTGGAATTTTACTGTGGCAACTTTACAGCTTGGTTCTCAAATATTTTTGGAATATTATATAGTTTATTTTCAGACACATATTGCTTTATTTTATTGTTCTCAAAATCTTGAGACAAAGAGTCCAGGATTTACTGTTCTACACAAATATCTGTTCAAAACCTTCAAATGTTATTGGGTTTGTTGTTGTTCACACAGCTTTACTTTGTTGGACATCTAAGACACCTAAAAACATCACTTAAAATTAATATTTAACATATATTAAAATGATCCTAATTGTAGATTGTAAGTATCACTTCACACACTACATTCTTCTGTTTTAAAGCTCTATTACGTGGCAATAATGTTTTATAATAGTGTTATTAATGTAATAATGTTGTATAATGGTGTTATAATATACGTTATAATGATGTTTATTATATAAGTTAGCTGGACATTGTCTTAGAAAATAAAATAATGTGTGTGACTTTAAAAAATTAAATGTATTTATTAATTTAAATATTACAGACAAGCACTATGTATAGCACGGAACGTCATAAATAACAAAACAACGAGTGCTATATTTTTTGCCGCCTGTCAGAATTGATATCACATGACTTACTCAGTTTTTTATCACATACGCCAGTGTGATTGGAACGATGACCCTACATTAAGGTCACAACATTTTACTCAGGATGCCCTAATTTGACTGGACAGATAACCATCCGTATCTGAAAGCTTGTAACTGGTACAGTAGTGAATGGATTTCCGACTGGTCTCTGAGCAGCTATTGTGTGCTATTGACCTGGTTGCGCTGGAATGGCTAGAGGTGTTTTAGCGTAGAGCTTATTGACATTCACACCATCATCTCTGATGGATTCTGATGGATTTTTCCATTTGAGGCATTATTGACCAGAGTGTGTAGTAAATGAGGTGCGATCAGGACATTCTTTACAGGTCCACACTCCAGCATATCAAGGTAAATTTGATGTGGCGTCATATAAAATAGCCTCCTAACATCTGGATAACTTGAAAGAGGCATTGCTTATAATTTGCTTCATGCGATAGAGTTAACAAAAATTGGTAGTGCATTCATCAGATTCTTTATTAAAAAGTTTTGTACGGTTTCACAAGCTATAGTCCTGCAGCCAATCAACTTTTAGTTCAGTTTCTGATCAACAAACCAATTCAGCTTGTTTTTTGGTCAGTATTTATTCTCTGGGGAATTGTGGGAGACCCCCTCACATTTTTGGTTCAATTGCTGAAGAATCTTGACAAACAAATATGACTTTATACTTCAATTTGATCTGAATCTAAAACCCGAATACTGACAATGTTCTACACCAGTATTTAAATGTGATGTTAGCTAAAATTGACAAGGTTTTGCTGGTGTTAGGAGATGAGATTATATGTGTTCAACAGGACCTCTAATGGTATTTCCTAATGTAAATTTGCAATGGAAGAGTCCCAGCATGTGCATGTTCATGCTGTTGTGTAATAAATCAGAGATGAACCAGAGCTTTCTGAACACTTTATGTCCCTTTTCACTGTAGAAATGATGCACAAGGCCTCTATCCTGTTAGAGGCACTGCGTTTGTTTCTGGGCACTAGTGCTTATTCAAAGTGAAGTTGGGACTAGTCAGAGCTGACCCCTGTGGTGTTTAATCAAAAGAAAAACAATGCACACCATCAAGATGTTTTTAATATTCAGATTCAGATTGTTGCTCAAAATGTCAACAGTTTTTGATCCCAATAAAATGTACAAATATGAAACTTTTTTCCATTCATCTTATGTAATTGCTTCATACTGATCAAGACTACAGTGGGTCCACGGCCTCAAAGAATCATTGGGTGCAAGGGAGGAACACAACTGGGCATTTCTATTTTTCTTATTTATTTGTTATAATATGTTATACTAATAATGCCATTAAGCTAATATTATTTGCATAGGTTTATGATTAGTAGTTGGGTATGTATAAGTCCTTTGTTGTTTGCTAAAAGTATAGATATTTTGAGCGTGCCTTCAGTGTTTCAGCAGGGGTCTTAAAGTCCAGTTGTGTACCTACAAGTTACATTTTATTTCCTTCTCCAAAAAACAAGTGGAAAATCAGTATATTTTATTAATGGAAGTGGGACAAAATGATAAAAATGTGGAACTGAAACACAAAATTTCCAATAAAACAGTAACAGAGTGATTACCCAAGTGTTTATATTCCACAAGATGATAGTTCCAATAGGAGACTGTGGAAACAATAGTCTGACAATCACAGAAGTCCCACAACCCTTGATTTGACAAGAAAGTACAAAATCCCCACCACAACTAAAACAAATATGAATGAAGGACTATTTGATGCTGCCGGATGGATCGTCTGCATCTCACATTGAGTGCTTTACAACAAACCCCTTCAAACAAGTTGTTTTCAGATGAGTAGAAGCTGAAACCGGAGCTCTAATAAGCTCTGTTTCAGTCCATCAAAGCCCAGAATCACCTTATCGTTCCTTTTAGGCCGAGAGCTTATTGAGTTAAGTAGCTGTTTGGAGTCACAGGGGAGACACTTAAACCTCTGAAAGACTGCAGCCACCTGCTGACCAACCCCACCTCGGGGCAGCCTCGGGCAGCCATTTCTGAACCCCTAGCCGCCAATGAAAGGACACGACCGCGTGCTGAATCCAAGCAGTATGTCACAGGGATCAAGCACATAATGTCAAAGCTGCAAGGTAAATGGTAAGCAGCACTGGCTTTTATGATCTTCCTGTAGTTAGCTCATGCCGAGTGCTGCCTTCCTCTCTTAAGCTCCCCCAGAAAGCCATGGGGGAGTCCTCTAAGCCCCACAAGTCGGTAGAATTAGAGGAGAATTAGAGCTTGGCCCAGTGATTCCACAGTGTGAATTAGAGATAGCAAAAAGGGACAAAAAGATGCCTCAGAGGCTTGGAATGTGGACTCAAAAACTCATGCAAATGTAAAATTATTTTGTATTTCTTCCTTGGCAAAACGTACGTTTGAACTAAGGTTGAAGTTTGCTTCTGTTTGCTATAGTTGGCTTCTTAATCAAACATTCCACCTTAAAAGATGCTTAAGAGAGTCTTAATGAGCCCAAACAAAGAGGGAGTGTGTTTGTAGTGAGAACAATCACAGATGAGTGTAATTGTATGCAGCCACTGTTCATGTAAATACCAGATGTTTATTTTATCCTAATTATAAACAATAAAGACAGTACATATGGTTAATTACTACTAATATATATAATAGTACTATCTGTTTTTTGTGAAGAAAAGTAAGAAAATCCATATCAACACACAAAAAAATTACATTTGAATATATTTATGCTAGTCTCAAATGACACTAGCCTCAGTGAACAAATACAGTTTCCATAGCAGTCTACACAGCACATTTTGTTCATGTTGGCATACTTACTGGGTGTTATTGGGTGTTGCATTTTGGATCGACACACCTCACAGCACTTCCTTTCCCAAACTTTTCCCAAATGTTTCATTTTCTCTCTGAGGTGGAGTGGAATTACAAAGAAGTCGTTTTTATATATATATATATATATATATATATATATATATATATATATATATATATATATATAATTTTCACCAAAAATGAACCATGGCCATGTATTCTGAGTTTGAAAGAATAAATTCCATTACCTTCCTTCTGGTAAACACTGAAAACATATGCCAAAGACTCACAGACCAAAACACCTCTAAAGGGTTAAGGGAGAAGACACTGTCTTGAAATTGACTGAAAATAAGTATCTAATAGGTATACATTTAGTCTAGTGCTAAATCATAAACATCTACAATTTTATGTGGATTTCCAAAAGAACAACCCAGACTTTCACACCATGTTAAAGCAACCCATATTTGTCAGTGCAAAAATTAAAATGTAAAAGTGCAATAAATTTGCCACTTTTAATTGTAACATCCTGTTCCACCTTAAATACCACCAAATTTACATTTTCATTCCCTGGAGCCACCGTGGATTAATGTGTTAATTTAACAAGTGCTTTGTTGAGTGGTTTTTGTTTCAGGTTTTGGCCGAACTTGGTTTTGAATTACACATCCACTTCAGCCAAGAATTTTCATTTCAGTTCATCACTGTGAGCGTGTGGTCAATTAACTGTCAGAAATGGACCATCCACATGAAGTAATACCCTGTTTTTCGACTGAACACCCAAGTATGGACACTTTCCACTTTCTCTTTGGCAAAGATTTAAATTTTTTTGCTGGGCTTTGGAGAGTTGCTCGGGTGTGAGACTCTGAGTAATTAGAAGGATGAGTGGCTCTGATGATGGGACTCACATCGTCTTCCTACTTGGCTTAGAGCAAGCTGACCTATTCATTTCTTAATCAGCTCCCAGACCAGACGGTGTATGTGCTGCAATCTGATCACACATTCACACAAACACACACACACACACACACACACACACACTCACATGCAGTCCAACAAGCTCTCCGCCACGTCCTATCAGGTAATGGAATCGAACCACTCGTCCTGTCAATTTACCGTCAATACTGCAGATTACTCTCATATTAAAGAGACTTGCCTGGGGTTCTGTGATAAGAACAGCTTGTGACAGTAAGAGCTGGGAACAAGAGGCAGATATCACTCTCACATAGCTACTTAACTCTGTCTAATCCCTCTTGTACGGTTATTAATTCTATATAATATGTTTTCCAATGTAGGTATGTAATTACATAATAGTAATTTTGTAAGAACATGGAATAAAACACTTTATTGCTATTTACATATGCATTTGTAATGGAATTCATTCAAATCTGACACCACCATGATCAAGACTGATCCCTGATACTACAGAGGGTGACACAGTGGTGCTACAGGTAGTCTTACTGCCAAGCTACTCCAATCTCCTGGGGTTGTGATCTCAATCCCCACCTCGGGTCACTGTCGGTGAGGAGTTGGCCTGGTCTGAGGACTTCCTTGATGTGGTTATGGAGTGGTCTAAAGCAGGGGGACTCACAACAGAGGCTGGGGCACTTGTATGTCATGGTCAGGAGATAAACTCCTTGCTTTTCTTGCTCTTGGAATCAGACAGATCTTCTTCACGGAAAGTGCCAAGACTTCCAAAGTGGTTCAGCTTTTCTTTTGCTAAAAAAAAATATAAAAAGTCAACTCGGAATGTGTGGGAAGTGTTGGCCATCATTTCTCTGGATATTCGGAAGAAGGTTGAGTCGAGGGAGGCTATTGGCTCGGTGTGATCCTGGCAGGGTGTGTTTATGGGAAAAAGAGCGAGGCAGTGAGAGTTATGTAGAGAGAGATGAAGCTAAATATGGCTCAGGAGTAGGAGTTCAGTTCCACTCGCTGATGAGGTACGGACACTAGTTGGTTATCACCTTCATTTTAATCCCGAGAGGAAGCCGGGCCTCCAAATGTCAGGCTAACAAGTCCGGTTTTCTATTTGGGAAATGAAATGGAGGCAGCGGGAAGACAGACACTATTTGAGTCTACGGCACATGGCTCAGCGTGTGATTATCATTATCACCCTCCTACGTATCACATTTCTCACCCGTTCTCTTCAGTCTCTGCTGTTCTTGCTCTTTTTTCAGCATATGGCAAGGAAACTGGGTTCAAAAAGACACTTGCAGACGTCCGTCAAAACTCACCCACGCTGCAAAACTCAATTAGCGTGGTTTACATCGATGTATTTTTATGTTTTTTTCCGAACAAATGCTTGGAACCACTTGACTTTCTCGAGCTGCACTTTATTTACATACAAAATTATTTAATATAGATTAAATTGCACTACTTGTATCATCATCATGTATCATCATCATGTATCATCATGTTGCCAGGTATTCAACTGAAATTTTCCTTAAAATCTACAAATATTTAGTAACTATTACAGCTGAATATGTTTAAATGAGTAACTGGGATTTTGCATCCCTCTTGCTGACCATTGCCAATGTAGGCTATGTAGGCTCATGTGTGTCTCCTCAGTCCATCCCACTCTACCAGTAATGTTAAACACCTGTGTTAGGAATTAGTGCACCTCAGTAGTAACGGACATTGTTCAGAATCTGAGCTCTCTACAAACGTGGACGTACACTGTGTGTTCTCACTCTAACCTGGTAGATGTTTGCTAATTAAAATATGTCAACAAGCACTCAAGAAATCTATGGATTAATCAATATTTATCTCCAAGTCCTTGAAGACAAATATTGATTCTTGTGTAAACTGTGTGCCAGAGGTGTAGGCTATGTGATACTCACTGGGAAAACTGGAATTCCTTCTGAAATGAGGTGGATTTAACTGTTTGTTCCCCACCTTCTGCTGCAGTAACAGTCTCTAGCCATTAGGTAAAGCGTTGAATGAAATATTAGAACACTGCTATGGAGATTTGATGACGCTTAGCCAGAATTAGTAAGGTCAGAAAGACATTTCGGTCAGTTTTAAGTAGGGAGGTATAGAACAATTTCTCAGTAGTTATTCATTCATTCATTCATTCATTATCTGTAACCCTTATCCAATTCAGGGTCGCGGTGGGTCCAGAACCTACCTGGAATCATTGGGCACAAGGCAGGAATACACCCTGGAGGGGGCTCTCAGTTGTTATAATTTTTTTTAATTTATTTGTTTATATTATTTATTATTAATTAACTTAATTTAAAAAATCACTTTCAAAAGATTCATATTTTTTTTACAGTTTTACCGGGGTGGCACAGGGAGTGTGGGCTCAGAGGCATATTGGGGGAGCACCCAGCATGCTCTGCGGCCACCAGATTAATTCAATGTTGTTTAAGGGAAGTTTGTGTTTTTTGTTTTGTTTTGTTTTGTTTTTTGTGTGGTTTTATATATTGGACTTTTACAACTTGTGTGTGGCAAGAGTTTGGGGTGGAGGGAGGATAAGAGTCTCTGTCCATCCCACCATACACCAAGCCAAAATTGTTACTTGTACACTAGCTCTTTTCTGTCTAGTGCCCTTTTAAGGGCACTAAATATAGGTTGCTTGTCACAGTAATGGTTCAGTCTAATTTCCCTGCATCTGGGGATGTTACAATATTACAATAATGCAAAC
The DNA here is from genome assembly GCF_029633855.1 of Hoplias malabaricus. Classification (NCBI taxonomy): domain Eukaryota; kingdom Metazoa; phylum Chordata; class Actinopteri; order Characiformes; family Erythrinidae; genus Hoplias; species Hoplias malabaricus. The sequence goes on along the minus strand of NC_089806.1, from coordinate 39,492,073 downwards.
ATTCACAACAGACCATATAGAATTTATATGACCTCATTTTTAAAAGCCCTTTTATAGTTATTAAGGGGGTCAAATTTAATTTGTAAAAGTTGGTTCAAATCTACTCAAACCGTCCACTTCTTTTTGAACTGTCACCAATGCTTTTGGTGATCATTTCAGATCTACACACTCGGAGGAGAACATTCATTGTGCTTAGGTTCTCCACTTTCTTCATCTCATCAGTGAGATACAGGTATGTTTTCCACAGTAATTGAATAATTGAGCAAGTAAAGACATTTTTAAATATGCCAAACACTCCCCTCTCTATAGGTAACTGCGAGTTCACCTGAGTGCCATGCCATATCTCTCTTCTACAGTATGTTCTCATTAATGTCAATTTCATAGCTCTTTGCCCGAAGGGGACTTTGCTCATAGGATGCATTTTAGGAGAGCAGCATATTCAATTACACACATCTCCTCCTTGCCTTACTCTGGGTTACACTTTGCATTTCAATCATACACCTTTTTGCCCTTTTCCTGTATTCAAGAGTCATCGGATTTGTACTCGGCTCCCCATGCCACATACTCCACGCTGTTACTGTATGCATATTAGTTCAATTTATTGAGTTCAGCAATAGTGGCTGGTATGTTTCCTTTGAGAAGTATCCCCCAGTGTTTTTTAAGCTAATCTCTGTCTTCTACATGAGCATGACAGTGCATGTGTATGAGAAAACCATATGGAAAGGAAAAGGAAGTGGAATTGCTCTTTCCCCAGTGTTTCAAAGCGAGTAAAAACTTCATGAGTTGGAGAGTTGCTTTGAAAAATGTGTATATAGAAGTATTGGAAAGAAGCAATATGTATATGGGAAAGCATTACAGTGGAAGGTTAAATGGGGCTCCCAAGTGATGCAGTGGTCTAAGCAGTGACCCGAACTTCCAGAGTGATGATTTGTTCACAAGTTATTTCACTTCCAGCCATCGTAGACTGAGATTCCTAAATAACACAATCGGCCTTGCACCCTGGGCCAGCAGAATGGAACTTCCTCTCAGCCGTCTCTCTGCTCACAACAGTGACTGTCAGCTGATTTGACAAATCTGGGCACTTTGCATTCACTTAAAGCATTTTAAGTATAACAAAACACTGCAGTTCAAAAAGAAGCAGTGGGTTGGCCTCACTGTGTGCAGCTGGGGGAGACCCACTGTAGCGAAAAATTGGAGACAATTACAGAAAGTGGAATAGGAGAGAATTTGACAAACTATGACTTTAAATTTATAGCCTTTATATTTAATGTAGGTGTAAAATGAACTTCTACTTACATATGTATGTAATTACATGTAAACACAATGTAATTTTTAATTTATTGCAAAATTGTCACTATACAGTGGAGAAAAATTAAAATAATAGCCATGAGAGGTGTAAGGGTACATTTTTTAGAATGTAGAACGTTGAAGAGGTACATTTTAACACAAGAAAATAAAAATAAGAGTGTGTAGAGTGTAGTGTGTAGAAACGTCATAATCCTCTTCTTCCATCCTCTCCATCCAACTTGACAAGCAGCCTGCAGTGATCAACAAGCCAACTTACAATGGAGCAAATGTCAGCTGTGCTACTGTAGCAGATGCAGCTGTAAAACTGCACAGTCAATGCAGCTCGGAATTTTTTCCCATTAGGACGGCCCCTCCTCAAGTTAGGCCACGCCTCACCCTTCCAGCCTCATGCTGTAAGTGAGTCCTTTCTCCTTCAAGACCAATGTGCTTCCTCTCCTAATTTCCCGTGGCCATAGCAACCAAGTGTTAACGCACAGTGGGCAACATGCTAAAAATATGTAGCGTGGCAGAAAGCACTTGGGATGAAAATATGAGGGGAGAAACACACACACACACACAGACCAACACACACTGATTCAATGGAATGAATGTGAAAAAAAGGAAGTCAGCCAGGTTCTTCATGGTTTTTATATTTGATTTTGTACTAAATATATTTTAAACCTGGCCACCCCATGTAGAAGACCCACTGTATGGAGCATAACTTATTTCATTCAGGGACATTCAATTTGATGCCCCATTTCACTGGAGTTGCATTTTATATAAGGAAATGTACAAACAAATTAATAATAGCTTTTATTATAAACATCACTAGGGACTTTTGTTGCTGCTGGAGTTACTGCTCCTTTAAGCAGGCTTTTGTTCCTCATCCCGTTTTTTGAGAAGCACAAATCAATGCATGTCCCCCAACTTACCCTGGAATCGAGTGTCTCTGATGAGAGCGAGCTGAGCTCACGGCACCCATCGCGCCGCACCGTCCTGAGTTTTCATGTATTATTTACTTTGATAGGCTTTGTGTTTTCACGGGACCTTGACAGCAGTAAGTACCTCGGGCCCCAGAGAGCCTCGGCAGGCTGGATCCCTCCTGTAATGAGACTCCTTGCACTACATTAAAAATGAGGACAGCAAACAAGTTGAATTGCTTGACTGTAAATAATTCCAGCTCTGCCGTGCCTGGCCGTCTTAAAGGCACACAGCGATGTGTTTTAGCCTTGGCTTCCACCCTCATTACAACTATCATAATTGGAATTCTGTGAATAAATATTTGAAGTATGATCAAAATTTTGAGCTACACGCCTTGTACTGAGAGAGAGCACATTAAAATACTGATGTACATAAAACCAGTTTAGAACTGTCTTAGGGTGTTGAAGGATGTAAGTGAGCTTTTCTCCCTCAAAAATTATGTTTATCTGATGGTAGCCTCTTTCTGCAGGTGTAAATCTGCTGATAGAGGAGTCCTGGCAGGTGCATGTTCACTCTACAAGGAGTGTAATAAATCAGAGTAGATCCAGAGTCCTCCATGTCTTATATCGCTGTAGAAATGATGCACAAGTCTTTCTATCCTGTTGGAGTTGCTGTGTTTGTTTTTGAGCACTTATTCCACACAGAGATTGGAGTGGTCATAGCTGAATCATGTTGTGTTTAATCAGAGGAAGGATAAACACAATTGATATTATTATTATCTTCCTATTCATCTATTCTGTTGTTCAGAAGCACACCAGCTTCTGACCCCAAGAATATTAACATCTAAGAATGTCTGGCTTCATTTGACCATACTCAGTTAATATCAAACAAATGCACGGCATCAGCGACACATCACACTATTAACAGAGAATAAGAGATGACAGGACAAATGACGACCACTCCAGGTCACTGGGGAACAGGGAATACAGCTGTGCATTGCATTTTAAATTGCAATTAAACATTGAAGTTATAACACCTCCCTTTGCTTGTGCATGTTTGCGTATATGAAAAATAAATTAGATTTTTTATTTTATACTAGAGGGGTTGAAGTGTTTATGGTGGTCCTGCATTACCTGCCATTATCATTAAATAGATATCACTAGATATGCTATCACGAAAGGACTGGAGAATGCAGATAGACCTTCTACATCTTAAAATGCAGCTCAAAGTATGAGAAAAAAAAAAAAAAAAAGTATACATTTACGTATTGAAATATGTAATGAAACATAAATAATCAGAACAAAAAAAAAACAAATACATAAAAACATGAAAGTAATAATCCAGCAATAATAAAAGGAAAATATATAAATAGTAACATATACCAGTATAAATAAGATAAATAATGTGTTATGACACACAGTAGAAATACAAAGGAATAAAACAAAAAAATAAATAAAACTAATTAAACAGTGGAGTAAAGAGGTATGTTTTTAGCTTTTCTTTTTTTTTTCTGTAGATCTTTTGGACAAAAGTCTATCCAAGTGCGGCGGTTTTCTCTGGGCAAACACAGGCGATTTAACTAAGTAGTTAGTTACCAGGTTGAGTTGGTATTGAGGAGGGTTTTAAAAACCACTCCAGGTCTTCATTTGGAACTCAAAGGATATGGCTATGAACCCCAGGACTGTAGGTGAGGTTCTGCTTGCTGAGTTGTACTCGTCCAACAACATTGGTGTTACTGTGTATTTAATTACTACCTCATGAAGTTCCAGGAACAGCCTCAATTCCAGCAGGAAACAGGGTGAATTTACGCAATATCCAGAGCTTTAAAGTAGAAATTCTGGCAGATCTTATCTGAAGAATGAGGAGGAGTCATTTAGAAAGAGCTGCATGAATTGTAACAATAGCTAATGTAAACCTTATGCTGATCAATGAGGTTTAACACTACCATAAGGTTTAGGAACCTGAGATGTTTCTTTTAAGACATGCCATTACTTAGTTTACAGTATCTGCATGATCACGCTTCCTGGAAGTTTCACCATAAAGAATTTGTTATTCATCATTAAACATTATTAAAATGAGAGTTAAACCTGCAAATCTTCAATATTCAACAAATCCTGCAGAGTTTGGTGGTACTAGTTTCACAGCTGTAGGAGCAGAAACATTGTATCCAAGGTGGCTACTAAAGTATCTATCTATATTATTATCATGAAAACCGAATGCAGAATCACTTTTAGTTATAGGGTCTACAGCCATGCAAATGTAGGTGTTTCTCTCTCAGTAGGAAAAAAAAACATCAATCCCATTAAAATGAATGGGGAAGTGAGCTAGACATTTTTTCTTGCTGGAAACAAACACTTAAATCTTGGAAAACATTTCCCTAAACGCTTAACCAATGACGTTATTCAGGTTAGTACCCTTTGCTGATGGATTTGTTGCAGATACTGTGTAGCATAAGCAAGCATGTTTTTTAGTTATAGCTGTTAAATCATGAACGTTTGGGCATTTGGGGAAAGCTACAGCTCCACTTAAACTTAACATAATACTTGCTTTAGCCATTGACCAAGAGTTCAGGACACTTAACTGTATTAATAAGATGACCAACTCTACTCAGTCCCTGACTATCCACCCTACCTCTTTATTAAGTCTGATGTTAGCTAGTGAGTGGGTCTGTTTGCTAACAACAGAACTGAGCAGTTTGTGTTTTCCTACTTGCGTGCTGAGTTGTCAGATGAACTCTAATGACATTTTGAAGGTTTGATAGCATTGTGTGATTAAAGGAGTCCCAGTGACAGGGAGAAATGGACAACTTAAAATTCAGGTGGTATAATACTATGACTTTCTGTACCTAAAATGTTTGGATAGAAGATGATGTGCATGATATTTACTGGAGAGAAAGAGCCAGCCCAAGAAAAAGCATATTTCTCACCTTACTGCATATAGATTCTCTGAGTCTCTTGTTCCGTTCTCCTTTGCATTTCCTGACCCCAATTCCTTCGTTTGCAGCTATGATTAGGAATCCCGGTGGACCTGGCTGGGAAGCAGACTGCAGCTCGCTGAGGAGACTCAGCTCCTCTACCCTCTCCCAGGAGCTCTGGATCTTTCAGAAAGTGGAGGTACTGTAAGTTCTGCAGCAAGTTCTTCACAACTTTTTGCTTCAAATTCCACCCCTTGACAGTTGATGTTGGTGCAATCGAGTTTGAGTTTTACATTTTTTAAGAAAGGAAATGATAAAATGTGGCAGATTAAAAGAACGAATGACAGTTACTCCTCTGTCCTAGACATCCAACATGCTTTACCTTTTTAGGGACATGACGGAGCAACCTCAAACATCACCAATGTGCAGCATCCACCTGGATGATGCAACAGCGGACAGTCTGCACCAGTACACTCACCACCACACACCAGCTATTATGTATAGAGCAGACTGGAGAGGATGACTGAGCTTATTACTGAAGACAGAGATGATTAGGAGGCCAGAAATGACGAACATGCAGCTTTTAATTTCTTACCTGGTACCGCGTTTAAACTACGTTCTCTTGCAAATCTCACCCTAATCCCTAAATAGTGCACTTCACAGATAAAAAATAGCACTATTACACCACATTATTGTGTAATGTAAAGGAAGATCAGGCTTTCCTCCCTCACAAGCTCTTTTCCAAGAATTGCCCCTGGGTTTGCTATGACCAGAGGGTCAGGACATTGGATTTAGGTCTCATCCAAAGAACAATGTCACTTGTTTAGTAGAAGTGTACTGCCCAATACCAACCACTATCCTCCAAATTCCATTTATGAGTGGTGTGTCATGCAGTCACCAATCATAATCAATAAAAATCCTTGGGCAAGACTCACAACACTACATTAATCTTTCTATAGCATAGGTGAGTCTGGATAAAAGTTTCTACCATTGGCCATAAGTGGGAATGAAAGTGACCAACTTGGCACTTTTCCAGGCATTATTTTCTTATCTCCCTTTAAAACATGACAGTTCCAGTTTAGTGGTCCATAGGATTCATGCTGATGAAGTTAAGAGAAAACCTCCAACCCCAGGTGAATTAATTATTAATTTCCTCCCTAACTATTATCCAACATTATGTTCATGGGGTTGTTGTTGTTGTTGTTGTTGTTTTAGTTTATGTAAAAAAAAAAAAAAGTGAAAATGGTCCAAAACAGTGGTTCTCTTGCAGCAGCAGAGGTCCACTTTAGCCTTTAAAGACTGCAGCTCTCATTGGAAACACAAGCACAAGCAGGTAATTGGGTCATGGTGACACAGCACACCAGTTTCTGCCTGCGCCTGAGGCACAGTTAAAGATCCAACCAGCAAACGAGAAAGAATCAATAATGTACTAAAGAACTACTCGTACTAGGGCTGCCACTGGACCATCAGCATATGATGTGAAAAGCAATGGATATTTTCAAACAGCAAAAAAAAACTGGCTAAGTTTCAAGATCCACAGAAGAAAAATATGTGGTTCTGTAGGGTACAATCAATGGAAGTAAACTCAAAGGCACAGCAAGGTGAAATAAGACATTCTTTAAGGATTATAGTATAATAGCAATGTGAGTAAATGCTTGGTTTGAGGTTTGAGGTTTAAATAATCAAAAATGTTAACATCTCCTATAACGTCAATAATAAGAACACTGTGCTCCAGCAGAAAAGTAGGTGTAGTTATTTTTAACATGTGCACTGATAAAAACACATGCTACACCTCCTCCATATTCCATTTAAATACCTATTACACTGTGCTTGTATTTTATAAGACTGATATAAGCCACACACAAAGCTCTCCTATACACAACCATTGCAATAACAACCTCTAATCCACTTCAATTACACACTGTTTACTCCACTAATTTATTATATTTTTAACACTGTAAAATTTGGTCAGTACCGAGAGCACTGCACTCACAGCTTGACCTCAAGCTCCACCTATGGACACAGCTACACAGCTCATCACCCTCAGGATATATTCACTGGCTCAGTACCGAAACACAATTCAGTTCCCTATAATAGTGCACTATATAGTTAGTGATGTGGGGAATAGTGAGTAATGTTGTTTATAATGTTGTTTCCATGTCATAGCAATGATTCATGCATCAGGTGATGAATAGATCGTAGGTAATTCAGAGCTGTCAAATCTGCACTTGTTTTTTACTTTCATTAATTAATAATATTGCTTGTGATTTATTGTTTGCACATATTATACTTCATCTACAATGATTTTTTTCACTGAAACTACAGGTGATAGAATAATGTAATAGAGTATTCCCTAAGGTTTTGAAGATGCCCCATTAGGATGTAGCACCCCAACGATTTGAAGGGTTGCACGGTAAGAGAGTATAGACATTTTTTACCATGCATGCTAGAACTGATTTTCAAAGTAAAGTATCATCAAACGCTATTAAGTGTCCAGCATTAGCCTTATCCCTTTAGAGTGCTTTTAATCAATATCGAAAGGCACACCTGAATGCAAATGGCCTGGCATGACTAAACATTTTGTCTATGGATTTTGCCCAAAAAACAGCTAGCTTTGCTTTTGCTAATTGCCCTGATAATTACAGCGGGAGGTTTGGAGAAGAGAAGACTTGCCTTGAACTGGATGAAGGAGTTTTGTCAGTGACTGGAACCACTTCTAAATCAAGTGAAATTTGTGACAGAATCCCAATAGCTATGTAGAACTCTACTTGGTATCAAGACCACAGCTGAGGACAAAATGCCAGCATTACTGATCGCGGTGGTTAGCACAATTTGCCAGAGCATAATCCATCTTTCTAAAGTGTTGCAATACCTCACACCCAGGTCTGCAGCTAATAATATCCAAAAACAGCCCTGCGGTAAACAAATCATGAGGCTATTTTCAGTTCTAATTCTTGCCGGATAAGTTCATTAATATTCAGAGTATTCTACGCTAAAACAAAACAGTAAGTCATATAGAAAACTGCCCTATTTACATTCAGTCCCTAAGGCAGAGTAGCACCCTGGGGTGACAGCCAATGACGTGAATATATGGCTTTTCCAAACAGTGTCTTACGCAGTTATTGACATTTTCAAAATGAAAGACCTGGTCAGGGGATTAGACAATGAATGGATTATAATAATCCTCATAATCAGAGTTCCTCATAGCCCAATGCCTTGCTCTAGAAACACAGAAGCTTCGGTGTGTTTTCCCTCCACACCACGTGGAGATGAGATTTAGCATAAACCCAGCCATGACCTCCGAGTTGCCTTTGAAAATTTGGCTGATTTCTCTGTAAAGAGGCCACGCTCTGTTGTTTGTGCCAGTGCTATATATACACTGCACCGTCAGGTTGTAGGAAAAGAACAATCCTGCTAATTAGAGGGAGTTATCAAAAGAGCCACAGTAGGGATTAGCATTTGAAGCCGAAGTGGTGGGATGGAATAGGATTGAAGCTGAAATCTCACCCTCATTTTTCTAAACAAATTACCCAATGGGCTTTAAAGGAGAGTGATGACTCTTTGCGCATTTCAACCCCATTTATTCATAATAATAGGTCAAATAACACAGATAAACAAAAGCCAGTAAATGGGCGAGCGTGCACGTTAATGGCTGTAATGAGCCAGACCTCTGGATACACTTTCCTTAAACATTTTCTTGACATTTGGGGGGATTCAGCCTACAGTAAAAGTTGATAAATGACTAAAGGTAATGCCATGATAAATGGAGCAGAAATGACTTTGCTGAGGAACACTGGGGAGAAATTACTTTTTAATTTGATTTATTGCTATTCCCTCTGAGCATATGTGGGAAATGATAATAGGGACACAGCACGGCTTCCACGCTGGCGAAGACTCTCACCTGGGCTTGGAGTCAGATTTTTGCAGCTGGATGGATAGACAGAGATGTATTTGTGTGTGCTTGTGTGTGGCGGGTGGGGGGGTTTCGGTGTTTAGCAATGGCTATTTTCACTAGCAGCTACCCTGTAGTAAGTTGTGATCGAGGTGTAATGTTGAGAATAATACAGAAAACAGTAGTGCTTTTTAAGAGAGACTGATAGGACCAGTTTAAATTATAACACTACACACTTAAAAACAGGTGCTTCTGGCTTAATTTACCTCCATGTTTGCAGTCTTTGTGTATTTTCAAACCTCTTGAGCTTTCTTTTGTGACTCTACCTTTCTCTTTGTAGTATGTTAACTTTGAGTACTTTGTGTTTATTAACCTTTACTGACTTACCTTACCACCAATATGTGATCCAACCATGATGAGATTTCAAATCTCTGTTGGCAGACTTCTTCACTGGAAGACAGTGTTCATGGGAGACCTAGAAACCAATGAGCAGCAAACTGACAAAAGCAAGAGTAGAGCCTGAAATGGATTTCCGTCAAAATGTTCTAAATGTTCAGTACTCATTGCTGTACAGCCTTGATTTCTCTAGAATCACAGAACAATAAACATATAATACATAAAAATACAAATAATGAAATAAATAAATAAAAAGTGTTTTCAAAAACAAAATATAATCTTTGGATGATGATACATTTTTGACAAAGGTATCAATACTTGGACCCTGAGAACTTAAAGCTCTGTGCCACCTTGCCACCAACAATCTGAGGTATACATGGTTTTAAGTGCATGGGGTCTCCAGAAACTTGCAAGTGGAGATATTCCACACAATATATATATATATATATATATATATATATATATATATATATATATATATATATATATATATATATATGCAAGCCTTGGAAACAGCATCTTTACTTTACTTTAAAGAAAGTGTCAGATTACATCCCCAGGTTGCAAAAAATAACTGTCGCAAAAACTAAAGCAGCTGGTGTTTTAGCATCAAAAAACAGCAAAGGGCATCCCCTCATCATCTGTCAGGAGCCACGTGGGCTTTGTAACCCAATTTGCAACACGTCAGAGCAAACGAGAAGCGAGATGACAAGTGAAGAGCTACCTTCGCCTCTGCTGACGACAATTCTTTGCCACGTCGCGCGGTTATGTCAAATAATACGTTACAACAAACCTCAGTGGTTCATTACCACACAGCCCTTTCCAAAAAGTGAAGCAAGCCGTTTTCATAGAGTGGGTTCAGGCCTGCAATCTGTTCTCAGTTCATTCCAATTAGTTTCAAAGATTGCAGTAACTTAATTAATGATAACTTGATCTTAATGCATCCATGCTTGTGCTCACACACACAGACATACACACTCGGTAGGTGGGGAGAGTAGTTTAACTCCCCCTCTCTGCTGTGAGTAAGGGGTGAAGAGTTCATTTAGACTGATCAAGAAAAGAGAAGATTTCAGAACAAAGTACAAAAGCGAGGCGCCGCTCTCCTCTGGGACCTGTATCCTCCGCGTGATTTGCATAAGGGCCTGCGCATCAAAAGTAGCGGGTGCCCTTTTTAAAATATTAATGCACAGCTAGTTGCAGCCCTCCCTCGCTGCTTTGTAGCACCCTCAATCAAAGGCTGAGCCAGAGAGAGGGAGAGACAGCGGAGAGGGGGAATAGCGAGCCTGCCGAGCATTTGTGCATGTGGGAGCCAGCGAGCAGTCTTTTTTTTTCTTTGTTTGCCTTTCTTTGCCGCTCCCGTCCGTTTTTTCTCGGCCGGTCAGCTTCCCTTCCAGAGTCCGCCGCCTTTTATTGTCGCTCAGCTGGCTGCCGCGCTCCTTATCTACCCTGGCGAGAGTCGGGCGGTCCAGGCGGCTTCAAAACGGGACGGTTACGCAAGCGCGAATTTGTTGGCGAGGGTTTTTTTTTCTTCTCGGCCTAGGCCAAGACATCAGCCGCCTGTGGAGCACAAGGGAAGTGCTGCCACTGCACTTTGCCCAAGAATTTGCTCTTCTCTGAGCTCCTCTCTCTCTTTTGCTCTCTCCAAGCTTTCAGGCTTTCTCAACCGTGGCATCTCAACCTTGCCAGGTGCCCAGGCGGCGAGACTGGAAATGACTTCTTTTGCATGCCTTCTGAGCTCCAATCATCTGGCCATGTGATGGAAGCTCACGTTGTCTGAGGTGCAGCGGGGGCCAAAAGTTTAGGCAAAGTTAGAGTTCAGCAACAATGTGGATGGGTTATTAAAAGTCTATATAACATCTGAAGTGAATGGAAGTCAAACTGGGACACTCGCAAGACATCAACATATAGTTATTGCCTGAAAAGACACAGAGTGATTAATGAAGGGCAGAATTATGGCTGTAGTTCTGACCGGCCTCTGCTTTCTGCTAGATCTCTTTTCAGGAGAAAGTGAATGAACCAACAGGTGATACGTCGCAGGAAGTTCTAATGAAAGATAGAAGTCATAGGAAAGTCGGTAAGCAAGTGAGCTTCAAAAACAATCCTCCACAGTTAACACATTTTCCTAGTTTGACTTATCATTGTAGGGTGGGCATGGTGGCACTAAAAGTACCGTTAATGCTCCAGAGCTCCAGAGTCTGCAGGTCCTGAGTTGGATCCAGAGCTTAGGTCACTGTGTGTGAAGTCTAGTATGTTCTCCCTGTGTCTGTGTGGGTTTCTTCTGGATAAGCTTATATATGAAATGGCAGTGTAATTGTCCAAATTCAAGGGTGAACAACCATTTCCTTTTACTGCATCTAAACTCTGGAGCAGCCTTCCATTTTACATAAAATATTCCCCTACACTAGAAATGTTCAAGATAAGAGTTAAAACTCTTATTTTATAAACTTTATTTTCCCCTGTGCTTAATAATTTGTTGGGAATTATGCCTGGATTGATTGGTTTTTGTTGACATGCCTGATGCTTTTCACTTTCCCAATATATTTTTGTGTTTTATTTTTTTTCTATAGCTTTAATTTTATTTCATTCAATACATTTATAATTTGATATTTGTTGGTTTTAACATTCTTTAGATTTTTATTATGGTGAAGAACTTTGGCTGACACTTACTGTTTATCTTTTAGATATAAATAAAGCTTGCTTCATCTTATGACAGTTGTGGTCTTGCCTTTTGCCTAATGACTCCAGGTAGGCAACAGAGTTACCATATCTCTGCATGGGTGAATGAATGAATAAATGAATGAAATATTGTAGCCCAGGCTACAGCACAGCCAGTCACCTAATTTTCTGTTAAAGAATCTGAGTATAGCCCTCTTGTACAAAGTTCTTTCTGGGTGCTCCGGTTTCCTTTCACGCTCCAAAAACACACGTTGGTAGGTGGATTGGCGACTCAAAAGTGTGTATCACACTGTGAAGGACTAGTGTCCCCTCCAGGGTGTGTCCTTGCCTTGCGCCCAGTGATTCAGAGTAGGTTCCTGAACCATCACAACCCTGAACTGAATAAGCGGTTACAGACAGTGAATGAATGAATAAATGAATGATCTCGGATCTGCCAATTTGGCTTATGAAGAAAGACAGGAAATGTCTTCCAGTTGCTACTGTGTCTCTCAGCTGTTGAATTGAGAACTGCTTCCTTGCAGAGACATCTCAGGTATGTCCACTGAGTGGACAGGCCAAGCTATGGGCCTATAATATGCATCATGTTCAGCTCAGAGTCATTCCTTTACACTGACATTCCTTTCAGCCTCAACGATTCACTTCAATCCTTCTCATCCAACCAAGCCAGGAATGCCCCACGGGCTTTTAACCTCACCATCCACTTTTCAAATCCAGGAATAGGAAGGGATAACATGCATGGGTTCTTACCTGAAGCCAATCCATGCATAAACATGAGCTAAAAACGGGCCTCCAATCCGTCATTTAACAGCTTTGCTTCGTGGATTCACACCAAAGCATTTCTGAGTCGGCATATCACGCACCCAATGGAGTTGCTATAAAAATGCCAAACATTCAGAGCACCAAACCATACAGTGATATAAATGTCCTATTTTTTAGGGATGGTTGGGGGAGTTATAGGCTTCAGAGAGGAAAAGCAGCCTTCCGACTCATATCAACTTCATCACCATACAGGCCTCATTCATATAAAAGCTCATGTCCTGGACTCATCCATCATTCACACTCCCACTGCAAACCAATTCACCAAGGCCAAAAACCATTGGAAACCCATTCAAATTTTAATTAGCAAGAATCTAGCAAGAATGACCCTTACTGATGAGGTAACATGGTAAAAGACTTTTTCCTTTGATTTCTTCCAAAAGTTAAAGTCTTATCAATATTATTCCACTCAGAATTAATGGCTCTGATGGTTAATGAGTTAAACAACATTTCTCAGCTGTTTGTGTTTATGAGAACAGTTATTCTTTATAGGATTTTGTATCTGGACCTAAGCATGAACCTGTGTTCCAGACACTTCTCTGTGCTTTTTGCCTTTGGCTTTTAAACATTGTCTTGAAAAGTACCCATCTGGTTGGTTCTTTAGAATACAACTTTCCAGACATGTGGGAAGCTAGACCTTATTTAATATTGCCTTATAATCTAAAGATTTACTGCTATATTTCAATTGACATATGTACTGAATACCTTTAAATATTCATGTTTTCATGTGTTTTTTTTCTGTGTGTTTTAGTGTAAAGAAAACTTTCTTAGCAGTTGCCAACTCATAAACGAAGGCTGGACTTGAGAGCATATTCTTCGAATGTATAATGCATCCGAGACATAAACACAGCAGTTTAATGTCTTTACTTTTACACAAGCACGTCTGCCAGAGCAGATACAAATAAAGAAGGAAAGCTGATGAAACCGCATGCAGCATTTCCACAGGGTTCGGGTAGTGATCTAGAAGTGGGAAAGAATGGCGGAAGGGGTGGACAATCTCCAAGGTGAAAAATGCCTTTCAGGCATAAACAGTACAGTACACTGAAGGTGAGGTTGAAAGTTTTGGAGAAGATGAGAGGTAAGTCCAGGTCCTTGGTATTCATAACACATCTCCAAAGAAGGTGCCAATGCAAGGCCGGATTCCTCAGTGTTTTGTGGCAGTAATGCTAAGATATCACTTTCTAAAGCTGATCCTTGATGAATGGGATGCTTTATGAATGCCAAGTCACATGGTTTCATGAGGGGTAGCTTCAGGGGCAGGAGCGCAGATTATTGCCTGGGTTGTTTTTCCAGTAACACTCTCCAATAGTTGCCAGCTCTCTAGGGGGATTGTCTTATGAAGCCTGTAAAAGGAGGATCATGACAAAAAGCCAATCCCATGAAACAATAAAGTTGAGTGGCTTATTTTACAGGAACAAGAAGTTATACTACAAAGCCTAGCTGTAAAAAGTTGGGAAGATATGTGAACTCAGGGGTCAGGCATCCTGTTTTTTGTTTGTTTGTTTGTTTGTTTAGTCTTTGACACAGCACAAATAGACCAAGCCTAAAGGGGAAAGTTGAAAAAAATGCATAAGGAATTTGGAATTGGAAAAACGAATGATTAAGATTTACATAAAACACACACACACCTTTTGGGGCAGATATTCTTATACATCCGTGCACATATACAACAGATATGGGGTTTTTGTAACCCTCATACAAAACAGCCACCTGACTAGTGACTTGACTTGTCACGACTAGTGACGGATTGCATTTGACCACATGAAATATCAGGTTTGGGATGTTTGGAAGTCATCTCAACCATCCCAACATCCACCTGGATGATGTGACTGCAGGCAATCTGCACCACACTCTTAAAAATAAAGGTGCTGCACAAGGTTTTTTGAGAGATGCCATAGAAGAACCACTTTTGGTTCCATAAAGAACCATTTTTGCTAATATGTTTAAATTAGTAGAGAATCTTAAGATTGAGTAATGGATATTGAAACCTTTGAAAGTTTCTCCACACATGCATTTCTTAAACAAATATGGTTCATTCATTGTCTGTAACCACTTATTCAGTTCATGATTCTTACCCAGAACCACTGAGGCAGGAAAACAAGGTAGGAACACACCCTGGAGGAGACACCAGTCCTTCACAGGGTAACACACACTAACACCTACAGACGCACACTTGTGTTGCCAATTCACCTACCAACATGTGTTTTTGGACCGTGGGAGGAAACTGGAGCATCTGGAGGAAACCCACACGAACACAAGGAGAACACACCAAACTCCTCACAGACGGGGCTCGAACCCACAACTACCAGGTCCCTGCTCCACCGTAGCACCCTAAAATGGTTCTTTGTGGAACCAAAAGTGGTTCTACTTTGGCATTGCTCAGAAAACCTTTTGTAGCACCTTTATTTTTAAGAGTACAGTACAGTCACCACACACCAGCTATTAGCTGAAAGAGAAGGTGGAATGACTGAACCCGATGTTTAAAAATAGGGATGATTAAGAAGCCAGGAGTGATCGCTGTTGTAGATTTCCTCCTTCGAGTCAGGACCTTGATTTTATTGGTTTGTTCTTGATTTGTTCAGTGCAGTGTCCCTGTCACTGCACCAAGGCATTGGGATCCACTCAGACCACAGGGACACACTCAGTGTTAATTTTGTTAACAAAAACTATGACAAAATATATTAAATGATGAACTATTTTTCACAATGAAAACTAGATGAGAACTAAATGAACATAGAATTTTGAAGATGAGAATTATAACAAATTTTTTTGCAATTTGAATATTTGATAAATAACCCTGCATTTCTGATTTGAAAATAGAACATCACAAGACAAAAAATAAATAAAAAAACAAATAAATAAATAAATAAAATAAAAATAAAAATCAATGAAGAGCAGTTGACTCCCAAAGAATCAATTATTTGAGCATCTGGGAGGTGCTCATATCAACTGTTGCCAATGGTTCATATAGTTGAAAGACTTGACTCAGTCTAAGTTCACAGCTCACTTTGAAATTAAAATGTTAATTTTAGACAAATGCAAAAGCTATTTTAAAAAGTGGCAAATTTCCTAAAATAATATTGAAAATTCAATATTTAAAATGTAAGAAACTTTATGATATTTTTTCACTAAATTTAAAAACCTTTAAAAATACATTATTAAAGTTAGGTTTGTTATATTTAATAGACTTCAACTACACTAAACTTTCTTCAGATTCCATCAATAAAAACTGAACTAAAACTAATAACAACTAAATGATTTTAATGAGACTAAAACTAATACACATTTTAGTAAGAAACCTAGGACTAAATCTAAGTCAAAACAAAATTAGCCCCACCAACACCACTTTCAGAAGCCATCCAAGCTTTTGTAGGAGGTCTCCCATCGACATACTCTCTAGGCTCAAACCAGCTTATCTGCTTAACTAATCCAACTGCATGCAGGAATAACAAACTACGGAAATCAGTTAGGCTCCTTCCATTCAATTCTTTCTGTTTCAGGTTTAATAGAGCTGTTTTTATTTACCTCAATAGCTGTCTCTCTAAACTGCAGTTCACTCTGTTAAAACACCATACATCTTCAGCCTCAGAGCTGATAAGAGACAGGAATTATGACACAGTGGCCTTTAATCCTTTCATTTACCATTTTCAGCAGAGGATGGCTGAATCTCAAATAGGTTTGTTCCCGGCTCGCTGTAATTTCCACTAAATAGGTATTGAAATAACAATTTCTACAGCAGAGTACATTATATGTCTAAACAAAGCGTAGATGCTACTCTGCCATAGGACACAGACGTCCCTGTTTAACACTCTTTAGAAAATCTTTAACCCTCTTTAAGGGTTCTTCAGTAAAAACAGTGGTTCTTTTTGAACCAGAAACACTCAAAGAACAATTTTAGTGCTTTAAGGTTTCTTAGTATCATGAAAGAGTTCTTCAGATTCATAAATAATGTATTTATTAGGCTTTATATTGGCCTTTTTTATAAGTGTCTGTACAGCACTGAAATAGGTTCTGCCATTGTTACGATATCAAGTTTGGAACCATTGGAAATCCAATTTGGTGCCATATAGAACCATTTTTGTCTGAAATGTTTGCCATAGAACTGTTTACAATATATTTTCCATCGGTCAGAAGAGCCCTTTTGTGATGCCAAAAATCACATTTAATAATTTAATTTTGATAGTCTTTTTGTTTTGTTTTTTGTTTTCATTAAAATGTTGACGTTTTATTTTATTTAATTTGACTTTTCCTATTAACTGACGTATATTTAGCAAAGTGACATGCTTTTGTATCATGAAAGAAAACTGACCATTGGTGAAACACATTTAAAAATAAAAACAAATTATTAAGACATTCAAATATCAAACTGTGTTGAGGGTTGGGGGTGGCACTAGTCCATCACAGGGCATCACACATTCTCCCAGTCACACCTGTTGACAATTTCACACACTTCCCCAGTCACTCACCCTCACACCTATGGACACTTTCCCTTTGTACATTTTATCTAAATGTAAATATAGGTGTATTCTCAAGATGAGACCTGTAAGACGTCCCCAGCTTGATTCAAGGACATGTATATCCTCGACACTCGGAAACCTTCTGCGGCCTGAACACTCTGTTATTCTCATTTTTGCGTAAGTGGAAAATCACAGCAAGAGGATCAAATGTGTGGGTTTTGAAATGATTCCCAAGATTACTCTTGGAAATGATGTTAGGTTTCTGTTTCCCATGTTCAGTTGTTTTTAACTAACAATGAAAACATGCTGTTGGAAAGATCCCCAGTCCTATTTTCCCTGCAATATCGGAATATCCCATTGGCTCTGACATGGGACCCTACTCTCCTGCTGTACCTATGACAGTGATTAATGATGTCATGAAGACCTCGCATATTTCAGACTGCTCAGCTTTCAGGAGTGTGGCGCCTTTCACAGCGTAAGACCTGACATCAGGTCAAGCACAAGCTGAGAGAGTGAGAGAGCTATTACCATGCTCGGTGTCCATGGGCTGTAACGTAGATGAATTTATACTGCCGGACCTGGTAAGGACGGCTGCTTCTCTGGTCGTCTGATTTATTGGGGTAAACTGCAGAGGGTCAGCTTGCAACTGGACATCTATAGTTTGAACCGAGGAACTGAAAGTAGGGGACTCAAAGATAATCAGACCTGAAGATTACTGTTGTATAACTGGGGGGTCCATTCTCATTCATTGTACATTAGTGACCAAAGAAAGATTTGGTCATGGACAACGTGGGCCATCTCACGCTGGAGGAGGGTGGGGGTTGACATAACAAATAATAAAGAATGGTGACACTGTGCCATTGTTAGCAGTGAGATCTGTCATTTTTAAGTACTAAAAAAATGAGTAAAATCAAGAAGTGACATTACGGCATGCAACTGCCAAATAATAATGAGGTGACATTGTGTTAAATTATTTAAAACAATGTTTATTTAAAGATGAAAGCATGCAGATGCTCTACTAGAATTGTTTTTATGCTTAGATTTACTTTGCCTTACATTTGTAAATATGCTAATATTTGTATAGATTTTTAACTCTTTTTTTAAAGTATAATAAAAATGACAGAGCACAATGTCCTCTAAATTTTTGCAGAGGGGTAAAGGGGAGTTTGGGAGAGGCAAATAAGGGTGGGTTTGCTCAGGGCATCACACAACTAGAACCACCATTGTTAAAAGATGTACCTCCCCAACCCCATGACCATCACGATGAAGCAGTTACAAAATATGAATGAATGAATTAATGCATGCACTTACATCCAGCTTCCTTCCCTTCAACCACTTTACAGTACATCTTCATTATTGTCCATTTTTCTAACCGTGCATAGACGAAATCCTGGAGTAACTTCTTTGATAACAGCCGGGCTCTAAGTGGTGACATGACGTTATGATCACCGCTGTCGCGAATGAGTCGACTGTGTTTTCTCATTCTCCCCATGGAGGGAGTTTAAAAAGAGCTTCATCAGGCCTCTCGCTCGGCTGAATTTCACATTTACCCGGCGTAATGGAGGATAAAGGTAGCGGAGTCCGGCCCCAGCTGGAAAATGGAGCCTTTAACAGGGGAGCCTTCAGAGGAAGAGACTGACCCAGACTTTACTGAGTTTCTTATTAATTCAGTGTCAGAGTTAATTTTCATCTCGGCCTCCCGGCACGGACGTGGAATGCAAATGACTCACACATGTCACCATCTCCTCCTCCTCTTTCTCCTCCTCCTCCTCCTCCTCCTCCTCCTCCTCCTCCTCCCTCATTCTCTCTCTTTCTTTCTGCCCATAAATGCAGGTGTTATACGGTCCCATAATTCCTGTTCATAACAACACTGTTGAAAATTCAAAGCCAGTAAGTTAAATTGCTTGTATTAGTGTGTTATAACATAGTTATAAGAACTAGACGCCGGCTATATACTATGGATTACAAGGTATTATACATGCCATACAACACCTTGTGAATGCATTAATAAAGCATTATAAACACAGGGGAGTGCTTTCTCTTCCTCTCTCTCAATAAATAAACTGGAAATGAACATGCTCTCCATCAGTGAATAATTTAGCAATATTTGCAGCTCATTCAAAACCTCATAGTATTCCCTGTCTGGAGACGCTGCAGCACCATGGGCTCCACCACCAATATCAGGTTATTAACCTGTCTGTTTAAATAGCGATTATGACCGAGATGATGCCGAGAGCGGTTGGGTTATATTTGGGTTTATTATACGACTTGCTCGTTTTCTGTCAGAATATATCACTTCGCATACAACATCCAGATATTACCCCAGTGCATCTGTAAATGCTTTGTTCTCCACAGCTCACCATGCACTAACGTTCCTCACCAGGAACCAGATAGAATTACCGTCCATTTTAGCATCTATTGGCCTGCTGTGGAGAGCCAGGACCTGTTGTCCGGATTCCTCACACAACGGAAAGCGTTCTCATTGGACGTTCCACCTTTACTTGTCTTCACACTTAGTTTAGGCCCTCTGTATCCCCAATATGAAATAATGAAAGAATTAAACTTGTTTCTCTTCTGGTACCACCCCGTATACTCTTTTTACATTGATTCTACAGTCTAGACGCCAACAGAAATGCCCAACAGATCACTGTGTTTTCACAGTTGTGTTGACATAAATACAGTGAAGCTGACTCTCCCATTGGCTAGGGTTTCACACTCCCAGAAAAAAAGGTACTGTACAGGTTTGAGTTTACACAGAATCAGTGCCTGCAAATATGAAGAGATACTGAAGGAGTGACTGTAAAACTGCAACAAAGAAGGTACAATTTATTGTAATGTTTGTTGCACGTTATAAGTAATTCAAAAAACAATATCTTTGACCATGCAGTATCTTCAGGAGAAAAAAAAAACAATCACCACCACCCCTAGCACATGGAAGACCCTCCACTTGTCCTCATGTTACGTCTCTCTGTGGAAAGAGGAAAGAACACAGCTATCTGTCAAGCCTCTGGGAGCGGGTGGCGCAAGTTCCTGCGGCTTCAGATGGTCAGTCAAGGAGATCTCGCAGCAGAAAGTCCTGCGCCTGTCAGCCACATGCTGGGACAGCGCCACGAAGCCACCAGCACACAGGCTTTGATGCCACCAAAACATGAAGGCGACCCTTGTTCTTGATAAATTGCCTCTAGAAAGAAAGTCGGAAAACTTTTGAACGCCAGCGGAGGATGACATGGCAGCGAAGGAAAAGCTGTCACATTTTTGGACTTTTTTTTTTAATTTATTTCTTGAAAGAGAAGAGCATGTGGTGGATAGTCAAGAGCAGATTCTGACAGCAAGAGATGAAGCGTGAGGGCAATTGTCATTCACATGTTGTTTGTTTATTTATCTGTTTCACACAAGGTTAGATTAGGAAGATATTTCATAATATATTTTTTTTCCCTTCGTTCATTTTCTGTAATCAGAATTGTGATTATTCACAGGATAAGGTGAAAAAGAGTCTATGCCAATCCATTAGAACCTGAAAAATGATACACATGTTACATGAGAAACATGATACAAGATATTTGGCCCTCTCTCTTTCATCATCTAATGAAAGACATGCCAAATCCTCTCACATCCCTACGGACATTCCCCCTTTTTCTGGACCATGAGTGAAGTTTTATTGATTCCTAGCATCATTACAAAACACCTGCCAGCATCATGACACACACTCTTAAAAATGAAGGTGCTACAAATAGTTCTTTGAGTGATGCCATAGCAGATACACTTTTCATTCCATAAAGAACTAATTTTGGTCATTTATTTAAATGAAAATAAACTTTAAGATCGAGTGATGGATTTTAAAAATTGAAGATATCTTGCATAAGCTAAATTTAAAATATAAATGGAATAAATATTGTAAAAGTAATTTTAAATGTATTAATATGTCTGTTTAGGGCTTCAAAACAATTCATTGTTGTTTCCAAAGTTCAGTGAGTTTTATCCTAAATTCTGTGTGAAAGTGTTCATTTAATATTTTATTGCCCAGTAATCGCAACTTTATTTTACATTTTCAATACTTTTTATAAACATTCAGACATTTTAAACTGTGCTTTATAGCAACAGAATGCACAGTTAAGTGATGCTTGCAATTATGTTTATTAAACAAATACAATATTAATTTCTTTCATCAGACTCTAATGATCTGAGTTTTTTTATAATTCATAGAAATGTACTACTTTCTTAAATTCATAAACAAACCCGATTAAGAACAATAACATTTAACCGATGCACTAAAATGAATAAAAGAAAAATTAATCAGTATTTGGTTTAGAATGTTGTACAGGATTCAGTGCAAAAAATGCAAATAGCTACTGTATCAAATCACTCTGTGTGAAATGTGTTCAGATCTGATGATACAGATTAGCAAAAAGAATAATAATAAAAATCTAAAATAATATTAAAAACGTTTTTTAGAAAAATGTATGTATATTTTTTTCATTGTTATTGAATGTATCAGTCTTTAAAGAATAAAGAGTAACTGGCAACTCTGTGCATTTGTATTTAATACAGTAAAAAGTAAATATCAACAGCTTTATTTTGTCCTAGACTGGAGTTAGATTTTTTTACATTTCTTTGAAAGTATTAGCAGTAATATTTTGTTAGCTAAATAATGCATGTATAATTTATTTTATTATTATTTATTACTATTCTTTTGTAAAATCACTATTACACACTAAACTTCCAGAGTAATAAAAAGTCTAGCCCTACATCACTTACATAAGCTTAAAGTACAAACCATACCCACAAAATGGTCAGCTATGCACCATTTAAAGATGTTTATTTTAGTAAAACAATAAGTAAATACCTGAAGTAGAAAAACACATTTATATTATTGTGTTTAGGCAGAAAGGAGTAAACTACTAGTGTAAAATGTCAGGAAAAGGAGTCCTGTGGTGGTGCTTGGTTGTCAATTCAAACTAGAGAGAATGTTAATGTCCTTTCTGTACACTCCTGTATAAAGTGTATATTGAATATAAACAAGCCTGACCCTAGGTCGCCCCTTGAGGTCTAAAGTGCTTAGCACATCTGGCCTTCTAGAAGATCAAACTGGCCTATGGCATTGGAAGAGAGAGAGTGTGTGAGCATGTCTGGAAGTGTTTTTAGAGCAGACCTGACACCAGTTCAGCCTCGCTGTCTGGCCCGGCTGGACGAGAGGCTGGTGTACGTGCAGAACTGACCGGCTTGTCCTCCCCTGAGGGCCCTTCTGCTGCAGCCGAGCTGATACCTGCCACCACAGGGCCCTGCTCGCTGTCAGTTTAACAGACAGATAAGCAACGGCACGAGCTCCCTTCGGTGGGCAATCCATTCCCTACGTGGATTTCCCTTCTGCACTTCTGGCGCACAGTAGAGGCACAGAGAGAGAGAGAGAGAGAGAGAGAGAGAGAGAGAGAGAGAGAGAGAGAGAGAGAGAGAGAGAGAGAGAGAGAGAGCAATGAAACAGAAGAAAACTGAATAGAGTAAAGGAAATACAAATAAACTACTTTTTTGTTACGGTTTATTTTTGACAATGTCTAGTTTTTGACAATGTGTGTTTGTACTGTAAGGACCTGGAGGAAACCCACGCAGACACAGGGAAAACACCCCAAACTCTTCTCAGACAGTGACCCACAGTGAGGTTTGAAATCCAGACCCCAGGACCCTGGACATAGCTTTGAGAGCGTTAAGACATTAGGACACTAGTGCATGGATTCTTATTGGTAGAGAATGATGTTCTTACCTGATCTGGTAATGGAACCCCAATATGTTGTGTGGAATGCAGTGGCGGTACAATTTAAGCTAATAACGCTAATGAAACAAGGCAGTAGCAGTTGTACTGACCGGATGTTTTGATTCCTCTAAAACCGAAATGCCCTACGCCACATTGAGCAGAGTACCAGATCCCTAAAAGGGACAGTGGTGTGCCTTTATAGTGGTGGTGTGTTAACATGTGGTGTGCTGGCATCAGACACAGCAGGTGCCTCTAGAGTTTAAAAACTACTACAGTCTACTCACTGTCCAATCTTTGTCCAATCACAAACCAGAAAAGTCTGTTCCCAGCAGGAACCAAAGAACACTGGGTTCTTCAGTGTGAAACATGATGGTGTCTGAGGATGTGTAGAGACAAAGAAACACCAGAAAGAGCACAGAGCCTCAAATAAAGCCTTATCATGCTGTGGAGCTGGGTAGGGTACTTTGCAGCCAGTTATATAAATAAATACAGCTCTTTGGTGCTGAATTCAGCCTCATCAGTCAAGAATCAAGAATCAAGAGTCAAGTGAAGAACCAGTGCATTCTTAATCCAGCAGCACTGCCGTGTCTGGTCCACTCATAACAGTGTAACACATCAGTTTATAACACTGTGTGAAGTCATGTCCAGAGCTTTCCTCTACCCACCTTAATACTGATTCCATCTCAAACCACACAGCGTTAACCAGCATGATTCAGCCTGAGTCAGTGGTGCATTAAAAGAGAAAAAAAATAACAAGTACAGAAACACAAACAGCATGTACACAATGTACACAAGTCTCTCCCACAGATTTGCAGCGCAGCATTACTCGATCTCATTCTGTTGACCTGGGTGACCGCTGGACTTTTCACAGACCCTTGTATAGTGGCTTCATTGTGGCTGACCACTTCTGCCTCATTGCTGAGACGCCTCATGACTCAGACAGGCTCACTGTGGTGCGGATATAAAGAGAGCGGAGTGGAGGTGAGGCGAGACTCTTTCTGACAGACTGACAGGGCAGGTGGGGACGTCGAGGTGAATAAAGAACTTTCAGTGGAGCTCTGAGATGTTTTTTACAGTCGTTTTTTTGGTGTGTTTTTCTACTAGTTGGCAGTTCCAATGCTCGTCCAATGCAGATTAAGAAAGCTGCAGTTTAACATTGCCGTTCTGAAACTAAGGCCTACATTACACTATTTAAATAATAATAATAATAATAATAATAATAATAATAATATGTAATTCAAGCCATCATCTCATACACAGCTACAATACAGTCAAATGTCATAATCCTAACCCTACACCTCTACATCTAAGAGAAACCTTTACCCTTACAGTAACTCTATATTATATGGGTTTATATAATAGAATTGTGTCAGCATTGGCAAACGTGTATTACACACATCAGGAGTGATACCAGGTGAAAATCCATCCATCCATCCATTATCTGTAACCGCTTATCCAATTTAGGGTCGCGGGGGGTCCAGAGCCTACCTGGAATCATCGGGCGCAAGGCGGGAATACACCCTGGAGGGGGCGCCAGTCCTTCACAGGGCAACACAGACACACACACACATTCACTCACACACTCACACCTACAGACACTTTCGAGTCGCCAATCCACCTGCAACGTGTATTTTTGGACTGTGGGAGGAAACCGGAGCACCCGGAGGAAACCCACGCGGACACGGGGAGAACACACTAACTCCTCACAGACAGTCACCCGGAGCTGGAATCGAACCCACAACCTCCAGGCCCCTGGAGCTGTGTGACTGCGACACTACCTGCTGCACCACCGTGCCGCCCCCAGGTGAAAATGTTACCACCAAATATCAAAGTGATTGTGTCAAAGACCAATTTGCTTCACAGAATAAGTGCCCCACAGGTTGACCATATTTAAAATATGTAGAATACAGACTCTGACATATCCAAGCCTCTAGGTGTCAGTGTAATGGCAAAAATCGCTGGAGAACATGGATTGCATTTTTTTAATCATTATTTACTGAATTACTGAAGTTAGCTTTCCAACCCTCCTCCAGAAGTTGCATTGTGCAGTTCCTGCAGTGCTCAGCCCAGAGTAGCAACATCAGAAGCTCTCGGTCATTGATTTATTCATTCATTCATTCATTCATTATCTGTAACCCTTATCCAGTTCAGGTCGCGGTGTGTCCAGAGCCTACCTGGAATCATTGGGCGCAAGGCGGGAATACACCCTGGAGGGGGCGCCAGTCCTTCACAGGGCAACACACACACACATTCACACACACACTAACACCTACGGACAATTTTTTTTGTCGCCAATCCACCTACCAACGTGGGAGGAAACCGGAGCACCCGGAGGAAACCCACTCAGACACGGGGAGAACACATCAACTCCTCACAGACAGTCAACCGGAGCAGAAATCGAATGCACAACCTCCAGGCCCCTGGAGCTGTGTGACTGCGACACTACCTGCCGCACCACCATGCCGCCCCGTCATTGATGTAATGGTTTTTAAAAATGTTCAAATGCTGTTAACGTTGGCATGTAATACTCTATGTAGCTACCTGTAAGATGAAGGATATCAAATGCATCTTTAATACAGCGTCCTGTCTCTGGCAAACGATCCACCTTAAGAAGGAGTGGACCCTTGTCTAATTATATGATTCAGAAATAGAAGAAACATGATGCTAACTGACTGTTACTAGCGGGTAATTCCTTGTAACTCGGCCGTAATTAGCCTTTGGCCTTGCCGCAAGCGATACGACCCTGTGGTGTAGACGTTATATCAAAGTTCAGAAGCTAATAGTCGGACAGCATGCATTACGCTGAGAGCTGTGATTCCAGAACAAGACTAATGAGGACAGAGAGAGACGTCTTGGGGATGTTGTGGTGTCTCTCAGACGTTTGTTCGCGTTGTCTTTCTCGCAGTGGGAGGGCTGCAGTGCTCCTGACCCCAATTTCATCTCCACACTAGGCTGCTCTTTGTGGGCGGCTTGGGCAGCCGATCGACTGCTCATCCTGAATAACTTATCTCCCTCCCACACCTTCCTACCCTGCAGCCCGCCACATGCTGCAGTTTGAGAGAGAGAGAGAGAGAGAGAGAGAGAGAGAGAGAGAGAGAGAGAGAGAGAGAGAGAGAGAGAGAGAGAGAGAGAAATTCATGAAGTGTTATATGTCATGTGTATGGCTTAACTCTGAGTAGATGCTTACAAGTAGTTCCAAGTAATTACCTGAAAAACACTTCTCTGAAAACGGTAGTATATGACAAGGGAGTCGTGGATAAGAGTGTGTTGACGTGCAGTGCATCCCCCCAGAGCATCAGCAGCATACTGTGTGACCCAAATTGCACTAAACCCAAATGACACCCACTAGTGTTGAGGTTGGAGTTAGCCTTGGGATGATGCCTAAGGTTGAAGTTAATGTTTAATGTGCATTTATTTGTGATCGTACAATGTACAATGAAATGTGCCATCTGCATTTACCTCCCACCCCCCCATCACAAACACACACACACAGCCAGTGTCACACAGCCATCCTCACCTACCGGGTAGTTGCTGTGTGTAAGGTGCCTTGCTTAAGGACACTTCAGCCATGGATGTTGAGGGAGGAGACAGTGCTGTTCCTTCACTCTCTTCACCCTTCATTTTTGCTGCCCAATTTTTCCTAGAGGTTAAATATAAGGTTGAGATTTATGTGAAAGGTTGTCGGTTGTTTAAACTCAAAATAAATATAAATAAAAGAGGCAGCCACGGTCCTGTTGTTAGAGGAGTTGTCTCGGGATTGGAAGATCATCAGTTCGATGCCCTCGACTGGCAGGAAAAATTAGGGGCAGGGGGATGCAATGGAACACTGTTGTGTCTTCCCTCAACATCCACGGCTGAAGTGACCTGGAGCCAGGCATCGCACCCCAACTGGTCCCCAGGTTAAGAACATGATAACAAAATTCCGGATAAAAAAATCACACACAGATCACATTTCTGACCTTTGCACTTTCTTAAACCTTAGCATGAGGTTTTCAGACACTGTGTAATAATATTTGACAAAACTACAGAGGTTGCTGCTGTTGTTTTCACTTCTATGAGGCATTTTGCTCTCTTTTGAAGATGTGACACAAGTCTCGACTGATCCAGCGCATTCAGATTAAGGGGAAAAAATGTGCAAACGGCACTGTTTGGTGAACTATTGCTTTAAACCAGGCAGAACCTCCCAAACGCAGTGTGCTGTGCAAGTAATCTCCATGTCAAGTGGTTCTCCCTACAGCCCCTGAGAGATTTCTGCACAGGTTTGGCGTTCTTCCTGCTCTAACACACCTGATTCGACACATCAGCTAATTAGCGAGTCCTCCGAGAGGTGAATCAGGTGCGTTCGAGTACGGAAGGATCCCATTAGGAATAAAAAGCAAACCATGCAGCGCGGCACTCCCCTGGGACGAGGTTTGAAAAACCACTGCTGTGAGAGAGAGCGAGAGAGAGAGAGAGCTGCAAAAAGCAAATTGCCAAGGGTTAAGTCCTGTGGGAATACAGGACTCTTTCCATAACTGTGGTATCTACAGCTCAACTACAGCACAAACAGCATGGATCTCAGGTACACACAAGTGATTCAGCATGAAGGAGAGCGGAATGACTTCATCTTTACCCAGGGATTCCTGCAGTTGTCTTCTGAAACCAACATGGCTCCACTTCTTCCTGTTCATCTCTTCAATTCGTGTCTATCCAGGCCATGTTTCAGATGCTCAGAAGCTGAGAAATGAACAAAAAAAAGACTCTGGGAAATCAGTGCTAAGTGATTATGCATGCTCCTCAGCCGTGCCAGTTTGGTTTCCAGGAGTCATTTTCAAATTGCTCAGGAAACGTGACCCAATTTGGCGAAAGACTGCCTGAACATGAAACGACTCAACAGCTTCTTTGAGGAAGGGAATTAGATCCGTGAACTTTCGTCCTGCCTTTCAAAACCAACGGTGCTTCGTTGAAGATGTGCTCTGTTTATCAAGTGTTTACACTCTAAGCTGTTGAGGAAGCTCTGACGAGATGATCGCTGATAAATGCCCTTCATTCTTTGCTTGCTTATATCCGAGAGGTGTGGTGGGTGATGTAAAGCCACTGTCCACTCGTTATACAGTAATACTCATTATACGTTCTCGTTTTACACAGTATATTTATTCACTAATGCAGGGTTTTTCAAAATTTTTCAAAGTTTTTTCAAAAAACTCAAATTTGGTCCACTGAGTTTTAGCGTGACCCTGGCAACACAAGGCCTCAACGTTTTGTTTCTTTATATCACTACTAATCAGAATTAGAATGAATCCCATTTCTCTATTTTGGCTAAGGGTAGGAAGGAGGGAAATAAGCCCCCAGATGTCAGTATCACCTTTAAAAACTATGATAACAATATATTAGTTCTTAGTTTTTTAAGTATTATGCTGCTTTTCTTCATAACAAGCATTAAACACCACTAGTAATACACTGATGTCTCACTAGGTAGCTAATACATTTCCAGTTCTACAGTAATTCTAGCACCTGGCATTGCTGCAACATTTAAGGTTTAAAAAAAAAAGAATAACAAACTTCAAGAAAAGAAGCTGAATTCAGTTTCAACTTATATTTACATTTACAGTGGTAATATACCATGGTTACATGCTTCTAAAGGCATATTACACCATATATTCATTCATTCATTATCTGTAAGCGCTTATCCAATTCAGGGTTGCAGTGGGTCCAGAGCCTACCTGGAATCATTGGGCGCAAGGTGGGAATACACCCTGGAGGGGGCGCCAGTCCTTCACAGGGCAACACACACAGTCACGCATTCACTCACATGCTCACACCTACGGACACATTTGGAGCCACCAATCCACCTACCAACGTGTGTTTTTGGACTGTGGGAGGAAACCAGAGCATCCGGAGGAAACCCACGCAGACACAGAGAGAACACACCACACTCCTCACAGACAGTCACCCGGAGGAAACCCACGCAGACACAGAGAGAACACACCACACTCCTCACAGACAGTCACCCTGAGGAAACCCACGTGGACACGGTTACACCATATATTTGACCTAAATTACAACAGCACTATATGTGTGCTACCTTAAGAGTGTCGCTAATAACCTGAAAAAGTAGTGCATCCTACAGAGATTTTAGACTTATCCCGTCCCCTTGTCTGTGTCTCAGCAATCACCGTTTTGGACCTGCATTTATGTGAGAGAACATTTTAAATGACGTCAAACATATACAACATGCACTGAGAAACAAAAGCACTAAAGAAAACCGAAAAAACAAGAATGTGAAAGAAAGAAAACTGAGTGAAAACATCTAAAAACCAGAGCTTCTGTTCCTCACGCCTCACTGCTGTGCACTCAGTGTTGGGGTGAACGGCGAGCGGCTCATTTAAAGGAACAGGTGCTCAGAGCTTTCATTCGAAACTGGGCTGTTTAGACAGGAGAACACGTGCACTGTGTTTCCGGAAGAGCTCAGGACTGTGTTCACTTTATCCATGAGTATCTCCATCCATGCTTAAGAAATGGACGTAGGTCAGGACATGCTGGGGCTTCCCTTTCCCTGGGGCTTCCCTTACCATGTCTCTCTCTTTGGTCTTCTACTGCTACACTCCTCAGCTCATTCTTGCTTGTAAATAATGGACCACCCCGGACAGACTGCATTTGAGGTCTTGACCACTGTCTCGGAATATGTTGTGCAGGTCTGATTTTTTCCCACGTAGCAGCTTCGTGATCGACTCCTTCCCTGCTTTTGACAGCAGCAGCACGCTCCTCATGCAAATGCTCCCTCCAAACCATATCCTTTGTTAGCTTTCCTTTTGTTAGCACCAACACTAACAATGCAACAGCACACAGCTGGCGACGAAACAATTGAGCAGCCAGCTGTCAAATTACTTTTGCTCATATAAAATGTGAGGACTACTTATAAAAAAGGCTGTAATTCCTTCCTGCTTCACTAGATTTAGATGTATATGCCTTTACATTACAGCTGGCAGTTTGCACTTTTATCACCATCGTTATAGGTTCGGTACAAATCCAATATTTTGGGCTACAGAAACACTACCACTAATTATACCAGGGCCTAGTTGTTTACAAATTGCTTTGTCAATATGATCTTAGAGAAACAGTAAAAACAGGATCAAAATAAGCACTCTGGACTTTAGCATCACACTATTTTTCAGGATTTTTTGTTACTTTACTTTCACTACGCGAGCTCCTCCACTGAAAAATATATACACAATATATATTCTCTCACGGGCGGCATGGTGGTGCAGCAGGTTAGTGTCGCAGTCACACAGCTCCCAGGACCTGGAGCTTGTGGGTTCGAGTCCTGCTCCGGGTGACTGTCTGTGAGGAGTGTGGTGTGTTCTCCCTGTGTCTGCGTGGGTTTCCTCCGGGTGACTGTCTGTGAGGAGTGTGGTGTGTTCTCCCTGTGTCCACGTGGGTTTCCTCCGGGTGACTGTCTGTGAGGAGTGTGGTGTGTTCTCCCTGTGTCTGCGTGGGTTTCCTCCGGGTGACTGTCTGTGAGGAGTGTGGTGTGTTCTCTCTGTGTCTGCGTGGGTTTCCTCTGGGTGCTCCGGTTTCCTCCCACAGTCCAAAATCACATTTTGGTAGGTGGATTGGCGACTCAAAAAAGTGCCCATAAGTGTGAGTGTTTGTGTGTGAGTGTACGTTGCCCTGTAAAGGACTGGCGCCCCCTCCAGGGTGTATTCCCGCCTTGCGCCCAATGATTCCAGGTAGGCTCTGGACCCACCGCGACCCTGAACTGGATAAGGGTTACAAATAATGAATGAATGAATGAATATTCTGCCACCTCTAACTTTCTGAAGCTTAGGGCTAAGTTTAGTGTTTAGTTTAGGGTCAGGTTTAAGGTTAGATGCAGGGATAAGCCTGATTTTAGGCCAATCAGTATAACTTTTCCTGACTTCTTGGAATATAATCTTTCTTTGATAAAAGGTGGTGTATGAAAAGCAATGTTAAAATTCAAAGAACGTTTCCTCGCCATCTGTTTGTGTGCTGGAAAAAAATGCCGGGTGTTTATACAGACCCTTGGCTCAGCAAATGGGAAAGAAACTAATGGCTTGGTCCGAAATGACCCCGGCTTTTTCCCCATGTGTCGCTGGCTGAGCCGCAGCAGAGTAATTCACTGTTCGGATTGTGGAGAGATCTTAGAAAGTTGAAAAGCAAGAAAAGGGCTGTGGATGTTGTTCTATTCCTGCTCCATAGCTGAGTAACATTGACTTAATGTTAACTTAAGATGGAACATCTGTTCGATCCGTATACCATCTATAAAAGCTGTAGTTTTGGAAACACAAGTTTGTAGTCCCACAGTGATAATATGTATTTAAAAAGTGAATGTTCATGATATAACTCACACAGGGTGAAATATACACTCCAGAGAGTAGGTCCCACACATGGGGACAGCCATATTTAAAACAGACAAGAATCTCAGACACATCCAGGCCACTAGGTGTCAGTATGGTGGTTGCTTGGTTACACGAAGAAGAATCTTTGGAGAAAATGACTGATCTTTAAATATGGTTCCCAGCTCGTTTGGCCCTGTGCTCATTTGGATTTCATTTGAATTTCTCCAGTTGAATGCTTCAGTGCCACAAAAGATGGCAGCTCCAGGCTTAAAATAGAGCACAAAGCGCGGGGTGAGTCAGATTGTACTTGGACGCCCTCGGAGGAGACAGCAGGTAGGTGAAACGTTGTAATTATCGCCTCAAGCCTCATTCAGAAACACAGTTTATTTTTCCATTAGAACGGCGAGGCGCGGCGGGTCACCGCGACCCTTCACGGAGAACACGCTGATTTATTCACATTCACACATTATACATATTCACACTCACACACACTAGCACACACATAGACAGACACACACGTTCTCACACGTCTGACCACACAAACACACACACACATGCACTCACACTAATCCACAGAAGAAAGTTTACAGTATGCTACTGCTGTGTGAGGTGTGAAATGCCAGATGAATGGATGGGGGGATGAATGATTGATATGATTGAAGATTGGAGACGTTTATACAGTAACACCAGAGATATTGATTAATTGACCCATCATTTACCGATATACTGTTCATAAACTACTGTTCATCCATCCATCCATCCATTATCCAGCACTTATCCGGATCCGGGTCATGGAGGAAGCAGTCGGAGCAAAGAAACCCAGACCTCCCTCTCCCCAGCCACCGCCTCCAGCTCCTCCGGGGGTATACCGAGGCGTTCCCAGGCCAGTCGAGACATGCAGACTCTCCACCCCGGGGCCTCCTCCCCGTTGGACATGCCTGGAACACCTCACCAGGAAGGCGTCCAGGAGGCATCCGGACCAGATGCCCGAACAACCTCAACCTCCACTCCAACTCTCTCCTGGACATCTGAGCTCCTAACCCTGTCTCTAAGGGAGAGTCCAGACACCCTGCGGAAAAAAACCATTTCAGCCGCTTGTACCCACAATCTCAACAACTATTCATTCATTCATACATTATCTGTAACCCTTATCCAGTTCAGGGTCGCAGGGGGTCCAGAGCCTACCTGGAATCATTGGGCGCAAGGCAGGAACACACCCTGGAGGGGGCGCCAGTCCTTTCTACAGTTCACCGCTCTACCAACTGAGCTATCGAAGGTGCTCACAACTACTACTACTACTAATAATAATAATAATAATAATAATGTGTGTAATTAAGCAATTATGAGCCCTGTGTAAATCTGAGGTGAACAAAAAGGGACGTCTTCACGCTGGGGGTGGTGGGTGTTTTCATGGGGGTGAGGGAGGTAGAGAACAAGCTCAGTCAGTTCAGAGAGACATCAGCTCAACAACAATCCATAACTGTTACATAATTAACTCAGAAACATCAAAGCTGCGAAAAACTCCTTGTCAGTTTTGAGGCGGAGTGTTAATGTTCTGACCGCCTCCAGCTGTTGGGTGTGTTACACTCACAGTCCTGCAGGGGGAGACACCGAGGCTGCTTCTTTTATAGCATGTGCCAGCACATTAATCTACAATAATCATTAAATAAACACACACAAGTTATTAAAATGGCAGGGAGGGGACCCTCCATAAACTCATTCATGTGTAAAAGTCAGAGACCAGACTTCGGATGTGTGTAATGCCCAATCCCATGTACCAGATTTATTTAACAATATATAATATGGCTGTTTGGGTTCAAATTCTTTATGTAGCTTCTATTCTTTTCAGCAGAACTGCTTTCACACCATACATCAACGCCCTTGTTTCCAGAACTCCAAGTTTCAGTCTCAGTATTTAGTGGCGTTTTCCAACAAAATCTCAAAATACAAAGCCAGAGCCACAGCACTGCCCTGTCTTCTCACAGTAATAGAATGGACCATGCTCTCCAGGCTAGTGTCCATCACTGAATGTCCTCTGGAACTGGCCCTGTGTTTGATCCACTGCGGAGGTGATGGAGGTGATGGAGAGACAGGCCTGGAGGAGCGCGATGAAAAGGATCCGAGTGAAAATTAAATGGCTGAGTCTGGCCGTCAGCTCAGCAGGAGCTGGGGGTTAATCAGAGAGGGAGAGCGGGAGAGAGAGAGAGAGAGAGAGAGAGAGAGAGAGAGAGAGAGAGAGAAATCCATTCATACTGAAGGACACAGGGACACTGGGTAAAATGGGCTGGTTACATGGAGTTCAGTGAGACCTTTTGAACCACAATTCATCTATGAGTCAGCGCCACACATTATGTGTGTGTGATAGAGAGAGAGTGTGTGTGTGTGTGATAGAGAGAGAGAGAGAGTGTGTGTGTGTGTGTGTGTGATAGAGAGAGAGTGTGTGTGTGTGTCCATGTGTGTGATTGTCCGTAGGGCAGGCTTCAACACCAATCTCCACTGAACTGAAATCATTACCGTGTCAATGAAACTACAGCTGTTCACACTGTCTCTTAATTAGGTCTTCACTGTTCACCAGATCATCAGCAGAACGGTCAGACCCAGATCACAAATGACCGGTGTGTTTTATCCATGCTTGGACCAAGAGTAATGGTGTACTTTGGTTATAAATGAATGCACATTATTATATAGAGAGAGCTTTAAGCGTAGCAAAACTACAGCTCAATCAAAGTAGAGGCAGATACTGTACATAGTCATTACTGATACTATACTGCCCTCTAGTGGAGTGAACCCAGAGTGGAAGGAAGGTTCCGGACCCACATAAAAATGTTATTCATTAATTTATTAACCTTCTGTAACCACGTCATCCTGGTCAGGGTTGCTGTGGGTCCGTTGTCTATCCAGAATCATTTGGTGCGAGGCTGGAACACACTCTGGACAATGCACACTGTAATATGACTCACTCTGTGTGTGTGAGTGACTGTGTGAGTATGTGAAACTGAGTATGTGAGTATATCTGAGTATATATTTTCTTACAAATTTAGAAAATCTACTTTCAGAGTGGATTTAAATGACATATCACATAGAAAAACACAAGAAAATTATATTAAAAGCATAGATTTATACATTTGCATGTCCATCACAGTATATTAAACCCTTGGTCTAATGCTGGGGGCATTTATAACAATCTTACGCTCATGTGTAACTTGAAAAGTAGCAACAGAGATACTGAGATATCCATAACACTTCGATTAGAAGACGCATAATGATTGGTAGTTATTTTACAATAGCTCCCATCCACTGGTGGCACTGTTTCTGTAAATCCCCCCAAACTGTCAGTAATTTGCCGGAAGAAACAGTGCTGTAAACTGTTGTTGGAGAAGGGTTAAGTTAGGGTTAGGGTCAGGGTTATGTTTAGGATTAAGGAAGATTTTTCTTTTGCACTGGACACACATCACGCTTTAACATATAAATCCACAAAGTGGGAACTACAAGAGATTTCATACACAGCAAACTACCTTGAGACCAGAAGTTGCTTGAAATCAAATGATTTTCAAATGATTACCTTCAACAACATCAAGGGCACCTTAATGGAACACTAGGTAAGATTTGGGTTTTTTGCTTCTTGGGCCTCCCTTTTAATTCATATTTACAGCAGTGCTCTCATTTGTTAGGGAGGTCCTACTCATACTCCGAGTTACATAGTGCAGTTTCTGTAGTATATAGCGTAGAATAGCAATGACAGAGGCACTGTTCTCCAATTACAGGTCAGTGACTCATCAAAAAGATTCTGACATTTAACACATGGAGTATACAGTAGAGCCACTACTTCCATAATAGTAACTTTACAAGAGAAAGAAAACCAAACAAATGTAATTCTAAGAGATTCTGGAGCACTCCTATTGGTCCTATTTATCATGAAATGTTCACACAAAGGACAGCAGCTGTGTTCAAATGATTAGTGGACTAAAAAAAAACAACAGAAATGGGGATGGAGACAAACATGTGCCTAGCATCATGGTTAAAAAATGTCAAAATAATCTAAACCCAAAAATGGTGCCCCAAAATGCCTAGTCAAACTTGCCTAAGAATGAAAGGCAGCAAAAACAGTGCCCACCATGTACTCCATCTGTCATACATCTCATCCATGCAGTTTCTCAGCCTTAGCAGTTGGGAGCAAAGCCTCTTATCTGGGCAAACCTCAAGAGAAGTTCTCACAGGACAGGCGCTACAGGCCACGATGACCCGAATCTCCTGCAAGTGGCCAGCATTCCAGCAGCTGTGCCAGGTCACATGCAAACGAAGCAGGAGTCACTGGCACAAGTGACCTCCTCCGCAAGCTTTGGAAACCACTCTAGGCTCAGTGGTTAGAGCGGGAAGGATTCCTGGGCCTAAATAAGCCAAGGCCGGTAAAATAGTGGCCAGAGAAGTGATCCCTCTGGTTCTAGCAGAGGGTGAATGTGAGGTTGCATACTTGGAGTGTGTGGAGCCATGCAATGAAATGTGTGGCTGAGGTGGAAGGTCTTCCTAAGACTCTACCTCAGAGTGGCCAAGCAAATCGGCTACAGCTGGAGGAAAAGCAGTAGAGCCAAAGGACATTTAATCTGGTTAAGGTGGAGTAATAACAGTGGAAAGGTCAGAAGGTGGAAACAGGGGACATACAAGGACATCTCGGGCTGATCTTATTCCACCTAATGTGTGTGTTTTTATGGACACCTGTGAATTCTTTAACCATTTTTACATAAACAGATACTGTTCTAGGGCTATGACATTGCTTTTTGCTGGCCAAACAAAGCATAGTATGCTGACTGACCAGTAGGTGGCAGTTATCAACCATAGAGTCTACATAGGACATGCTAACTCACAGATAAGTGATTGATTAGTAGAGTATAGCAATAACATAATATTCCCACACTGCTACTATGACCTTATTATATTTCTGACAAGATGAACGGACTCTTGTATACCTAGACTCCTTTACTGTCCCAGGGGCAAACCAAACATGTCTCAGATTAGTGTTGCTGTCTCCCAAGGATCATGGTCTGCATGAGGCTCCCTGTTACCCATGCTGTATTCCACAATTAGCAATGACAGATCATTCATTGTCATTTGTGGGATGGTAGGTGGAGTATAACTTTGACAGATCTTGGGTGCAATGCCTCTAGGTATAAAGTATTGCTGGACCTTTCTCAGCATTGCGCGGAGTAGGGCCTTGAAAGTATTGGGGTCCAACATCTCGAAATGTCAACACCTTTGCTTTTTTCAGGGGAGACTTGAAAGAACAGAGTTAAGGCATTCCAAGCATTGCATTAAACAGGACCTAGAAGGAACGGGGGTCCAACACTTCTATGGGTTAACACCCATAACACCCATTTGACTTTTGTGGGGTGCCGAATTTAATAGGGATTTTAAAGTAAAATGGTATTCCTGATCTGTCCCAGGCCACTGTGCTACAGGGAGCATTGAAAGGACCAGGATCCAATAACTCTAGGTGTAAGGTATTATTTGCCTATTTTGGGGCACAGTTTTTATGTAAGTGCTTCAGGGAAAGTTATTCCTGGCCTGCTTCAGAGCATGTACTTAGTAGGGTCTTAAGAATATTGGGGTCCGACACCTCTAGTGGTCAACACTGTTGCTTTTTCAGGGGTATGAATTGAGCAGGAGCTTGGAAGAACAGGGGTGCAATAGCCCTAGAGTTAAGTTATTCCAAGTATGACCTAGAAAGTACTGGGGTTAAACACCTATAGAGGTAAACTCCCTTGAAGTTTCTGGGGCAATGTTCTAGTAGGACCTTAAAGAAAAGATTAAGGCTTTTCATGACTTTTCCAGGGCACTGTACACACTAAGTTCCCGAAAGTACAAGGGTGTAATACCCTTAAGGTGATGGTATTCTTGGCCATTCCTGGGGTCCAACACCTCTAGGTGTAAGGTATTACTTCCCTTTTCTCAGGCCCTGTTTTAAGAAAGTGCTTGAAAGAACAAGGGGCAACATCTACTAGGGCTCAGAGCTTTGGAGAGGGACATGACAGCAGTAGTTCAAGAACTGACCCCTGAACTTCCAGTTCCAGATCAATATTTCTGTTGTCCACTGTGAAATTAAATAAGAAACCCTCTGACTCCACTAAGCTCCACTGTCTGGTGTGAAGCCCCAACCCACTGAGCCTCAACTGCCTGTTTTGAGCATTTACTTCAAAGTCAGTCGCTTAGATATAATAATATACTAGTGTTTGAAATGTATTCATGAATGCCCGCTCCTCTCCATTGTGGCCCATTTAGCAGTACTGGAAATTGAGGCCACTTTGGGCCAGAGGAACACCACTAGTCTCTGTTTCCATAATTTGTCTCTGAAACTGGGCTGTTTGATGTGTTCAGCTATTTCTTTTTTTTTTCTGTGGGGAGTGTAACCACGAATTGTCCCTTCTAGCAACTGCATGAAAGAGCAGACAAAGGATAGCGGCTGGAAGACAAAAGAAAGTAAATTTTACGAAAAGTGAGATCCAAAATTGTAAACCTCACCTCAGGTCACTGTGTGTGAGGAATTTGTTGTGTTTTCTCTGTGTCTCTGTGGGTTTCCTCCCACAGTCCAAAAACGCATGTTTGTAGGTGGACTGGCTGAATGTAAGTGACTGGGTGAGTGTGTGAACACCTCCACAGGTATGAGTGTGTGTTTGACTTGGTGAATTTTAGTGTGTGAAATTGCCCATAAATGACTGTGTGAGTGAGTGACTGAATGAATGCCCTGTGATTGA
The DNA here is from genome assembly GCF_029633855.1 of Hoplias malabaricus. Lineage (NCBI taxonomy): Eukaryota > Metazoa > Chordata > Actinopteri > Characiformes > Erythrinidae > Hoplias > Hoplias malabaricus. The sequence continues at coordinate 39,453,883 of NC_089806.1, read as the reverse complement.
CTGGTGCCCCCTCCAGGGTGCACTCAATGATTGGGTTTAGGCTCTGGACTCACCGAAACTAATCAGGATTAAGTGGTTACAGAAAATTACTTTTTGTTTTTCCTTGAGAATAGAAGCTGTAATAAAGGTAAACAATGGGCATTCTATAAATACCACAACATTGTACGTGTCAAGGTTTTTAGGCAATTTTGTGTCAGATTTAACTTTTATCCATTTCTTTACCCTTAAAAATGGCCTCCTCAGAAACAAATATGATTAAAAAATGATTATTTCTTGTCTTTTAGATTGTAATGTACCTCCATCCATTTCCAAACTAGCCCATTGCATCAGTGATAGCCTTTTGAAGTTGCTTTCCATTTAACATTCTTGTATATTTCTGTCCTTAAAAACAACACCAGTCCACCTCAACCAGTGTTAAACATGTAGTGCTGAACTCCAACTCACCTCCAGCATTAAGATCAAGCTATCTTGACCCACCTCGAGGCTAACCTGACGTATTCAAGAACTTCATCAACGAGGGAAAGGATGATACCTAAAGCTCTTAACAAATCCAGAGCAGCTTCATGAAAAGTCCTTTTCTTGTCTGCAGTGAGAGTGTTTGCTAAACAGCTTTCAGTCATCATCCACTTAACCTTTCTCCTCCAAACACAGTGATCACAAAAGACCAGATACAGCCAGAAAGTCCTGAATATCTTCCTCATGAGGAGCAAACTCCAGGCTGTTCCATCTGATGTTAAAGTGACAGTATGTAGCCACAGGCAGCTCATCATGTGTTCATCTGTATGTGCAGAAACAGAGTTAAACAACTTAAGAGCAACAGCCCTAGACGTGTCCAAACATGATGAGAAGATCTCAGAAGAGGAGTGAGATTTCTACTTGTGCTGCATGACTGCTTATGAAAACAAGTACTCCCCTTTAGGCGCATGGTAAATAACATTATTTGAACAAGTTGATTTCATTAGAATGCAACACAAGAACACGTGTAGTCAGAGAAAGCAGTTACATTAAGTGGCATCTATTGTGGATGGTAAGCTGTGTGTGTAGAGCTAGACAAGTGTGTAAGCTTTGGGATAATGAAGCACCATCCAGTACCTTTGGGCTGACTCTATGTGGAGAATTAATCTGGACTTTATTTATACTCTCTGTGTCTAGTATGAAGTTCTAAGTCCCAGTTCTATTTCACCCTTGCCCCTACCTCTCTATTTTGCCTAGGGTTACAGTGTCTCAAATTCTGTGAGATAGCGATATAGAGTGAAGTGTTAGGGCAACATGGCCCTTCAAACAGAGTCACACTTCAAACAGAGTTTGAATGACATGTTGACAACCAAAGAAACCCACAAATATCAATATCTTCTTCTTTAAAAACTACAATAGCCTTATCTTAGTTTTATAAAGTTTGTGACACAACTTAATAACAAACCCTGATATCTATGAATCTTCATAACACTGATATCTCAGAAGTTAGCTAGCAAATTTCCAGTGCCACCTTATATAGGGCAGCAATTATACTCTGGCAACTGCAAACTGGACATTTTTAAGAAAAATCTGCAGAATAAGAAACTGCACTCAGAAGAGTTAGGAGTGGGTGATAATTTATGATTGCTGAATGCTTCTGAAGGCGTAAGATGTCTTAAATTTAACTGAAGTCCAGCAGCAATGTTGCAACACTGTAGCTCCTCTGATATCACTGCAGACTGGCAGAGATGCTGATCATGTACCAGACTCTTGAAAGGTCACCCCATTTAAGGGAATATTTTAACTACTACACTTTGTGAGTGGGGTGCAAATAAGAAATGGGACTGGGCCTAAATTTACCAAGAAGAGTAGATGCTGTTACATCGGCAACGCCCACTTGACATCATAAATGTGTTAAGTCTCGGCATAGAAACCATTCAACAGTCTCATTGTTTGACTGAACGTTTTGTTGTACTATTTTCACAAGGTCATGTTGAGCATATTTTACTAACATGCAATTCTCAAGATCCGTACAATGTGTACTATTCACAATTGGCCCTTGTTTAATTTGTATTAAAGAATTTTTTTTTGTAAATTCCTGGCAACCCAACATGAAAACTCATGAGACTTAAATTTCCTCTAATACTAACCTAAACACTAGGAAAGCCCACAAACCCTAACGCAGTCCTCAACACTATGCATCACCCTAACTTTACACCATTCATGATAATAAATAGAGTGTTATTTTTCTAGAGTTGTAATTGTTCAGAAGTCCAACCCACCTTCAGTTTACATCATCGGAAGAGTGTTTTTCTTCTCTAATCTTTACGCCAGAAAACTCCATAAGAGCTGGGTTGCCATGGTTAGGACAGATCTAAGTAGTGAGTTACATGTTAGAGTTGGCCAGAGTGTCTCTTTTAACACACAGCAGGCTGGGTCACGCTGAGGGGTGAGTAGAGGTTGGGAAATGGTCATATGAAAATGTGGGCCGCGTCTGCTTTTCTCTCCCATAAAACCACACAAACGAGGTGGAGGTAAAGACAACAATCACGATATTGGATCACAGCCCTTGAAACATGCAGAATGAGTTTTAACGTGAGGTAAATTCATATTTTTAAATAAAGGGTTTAAATCACGTTTACACGTAAACATTGGAACTTAACGGATATTCACTTTTATGTAAATGAGGAACCGTTTGAAATGTGGACTTTAAGACTGGAGGCGAGCGCTAATAAGTCGGTTGGCGCGAAACATCAAAGCGAAAGGTGCAGCGTTTAAAGTAAACAGCAAAGTAGACCAAAACGGCGCGCGGGCGAGACATCAAAGGCGTCCGACTCGCGAGACACAACCCTTTTTTCTTCCTTCTGGCTGCGCGCGAGGGGGACACCAGTCGCGTCCGATGCGCTCGAGAGTGGTGGTGTTCGCGCCGCTCTCTGCACTTACTTTCTTATAAGTGATCATGCGCGCGAGGGGGCTTTGGGGCGCCGTGGTGGTGGTGCTCGCGGCGGTGAGGGTTGAAGTTCGCGCTCGCGGGCTCGAGCATTCCGCGGCTTTGGACGCCGGTGGGAGATACGTGCTGAAGTGGGGTTTTAATGGCACGAGCATCACGTTTGAAATTGAGGCTGAGACGAGGGGCTACGTAGGCTTTGGCTTGTCTCCGAACGGGGCCATGGCGTCCGCGGATCTCGTGATCGGAGGGGTCGCCGACGGCGTGCCTTACCTCCAGGTAAGTCCGTTTACTGACCGATCTTAAGTTTCACTATAGAGCTGGATGTTAAAGGGGGCTGTCTGGTGGTCTTCCATGGGGTCTCAGTCTTTGGGGCTTGGCCGAGGTGTAAACAAAGTCACTCAGAGAAGTTTCCGGGGGAATGCTTCACTTTAAAACACTCTGAAACTCATCAACTTTTGAAGTCTTCACAACGGCAGTCAATGGAACCAGACGTCACAACAGGACCAACATAGCCATTCTGTTTACTATGCCATTGGCACTTTACTTGCGGAGTGTTTATGTGACGTAATGCTGTGTATTGTACAGTCTTAGACATGTTTAAGGGTTCTAGGGTATTTTGATGTTTCATAACAGCAGAACCTGATTTGGTACTGTACAGAACCATTTACAGGAGGGTTTTCTAGAACCGTGGAACCAGGTGCAGAATCATATTAAAACGGTTCCCTCATTGTTATATGTAGAACTCTAGCTTTTACCAAAGAACCCTTGGGGAACCCAAGTGGCAATGTGTTTGCCACCCAAATTTGTCACCTGAAGTTTTGTTTATAATATTGACAGTGGTACAGTAGAGATAATACTGTGGATTATTTATTATTTGGTATTTATTTATTAATTATTGTTGTTTATTGCCTTTTTTTACTAATTTTCTCACTACTAACTCCCCACCTCTTCAGTGATTCTACCCCCTGATCTCTCAAACACAGTGCCACCAGCCACGAGAGGATGAGAGTGAGCATGTTCTACCTCCAATAATAGTGAGGCCAACCCACCACTTCTTTTTGAACTCTCACTAATGATAGCCATTAAACAGAGCAGGACTCAAATCTGATACATCATCTAACATACGCCCATGTTAGAGACAGAAATGAGAGTGGGAGCCCTCACACCACTATGGATGGCGTTGTTTACTTCCCAACAATGTAGAAATTTAGAAAAACAAAACAAAAAAAGGAATACCACCTTAAATTAATGTATATGTCCGATGTGAACTGAGAGTCCAGAGCTGAAACAAATGGAGAATTTAATTTCCTTTCTCCTGGATCTTTTTTTAACCCACGTTCATTAGCTTATAAAACCCTTTAAGGTGGTCTTCCATTTGTTTCTGAGCTCTTGTGTTCTCCAGAAGGCTGTTAAAGGGGGTCTTTTATACAGTAGTCTAGTGAGGAGAAGGAAACTGGCCTGTTGTGATCTGGATGGGCATCAAAGGCTCCTCACAGATCCCAGAGAGAGTTGCCTTGAAGTGCTGCAACCCCTTGCGGTGGTTTGACATCTCTGAACAAAACAGAAAACATGCTGTAGTCCAACAAACCACTGGATATCACTGGAGAAATTATAACTTGTGCTGATAGGTAAAAATAAGACATGTCCTCTAAAATTTTCTACAAATTTTGCTGCAACATTTTCACTTATATGTAAGATTATCTAATAAATCATAATGTGAACCTCTTACACTATGGGATCAGTATGTGAGCTTCTGTCCACTCTACAGTTGTAGTTGATTAGAAGTCCCACCACCTTCAAAATATATGATCAGAAGGGGATTTATTGCCCATTTTTATATGTTCAAACTCTTACTCTTGAGGTCATGAAGGCATTCTCAGAGGCAGGAGGCAGGGTGGCGGGTCAGAGGGTAATCAAAGGACCAAGATTGCAAAGCATTGTGGGAGAATGTTACACTGGAGAACATACTGCTGCTTCTAAACTGTTGGAGCCTAGGGATGGAAATATGTTTAGGGTTAGTTTCAGGTCTATGGACAGGTTTATGGATATGATTAAAATGATGGTTTTGACATGGTTAGGATTATGATTAACATTGTTTTAACAGATTTTTTTCGGTGTCAAAAATTCACTTGTAGAACCACAAAAGTACACATTGTACAAGCTCTGGTTGTCTTTTAGTCAATTATGTACAAAATCACTTTGAGACCAAGATGTTTTTGCTTTTTCAAACTACAAACAAACAAATAAATAAATAACTAAATAAAATTAGGATTTTGGAATTCACATGCCAAATAAACCAAATCCATATATAAGAAGCCATATTCTATTCTTTTTCTCAATAATTTAAATTAAATAAATAAACATTAATAACATAATTGTGTTAATTATATCAATATTACATTTCTAATGTACTAATGGTGTAATATTTCTATACCTATCCAACCACATCAGCAACTGATCTGTGGTTTTTCTTGGGCACATTGACCCACCATCCACACTTGTATCACCATAATTTCATGTTCAGAATTGACTAAACTCTGACCATAGCGAGACCGTGGAAGACTGTCCTCTAACACAGAACCTCCTGTGTCTAAGGGAAGTGGATGTTTACTTCCACAGCTTGAGATGAACCATCTCTCCGTTCGTGTAGAACACGAGTATACACCAGATGTGCTCCCCCACAAATAACATGAGACATCTGCTGGACGCAAGGCACTGTGGAAGAGTTTGGACACTCTGGATTAGATCGGAATTAACTCTGCAATTGATCTGAATGGAAGTGACTCTTGCAAAACAATAGCCAGCCCCCTCTCAGCCCTTTGCCAGTAATTAATCCATTCACAATTAAGTATTTCATTATTTGAAGTTTCCAGAAAAGGTTTAGACACATGCACATTATATAATAATGTGTAAGTTACATATGCCAAATAGGTGCCAAATAAACCCACATAACAAGCTTATAACTTGGGTTAATGGAATATTTATACTCATTAACTGTGTATATACAGTGGGTATATTGTAAGCATCTTATGGTTGAGTATTTTTTGGGAATGTTGCAGGTATTTTGGAGATATTTCATTGTTGGGACTATATAATTTGTGTTTTTTGGTGTATTTTGGGCATATTTTAGTTATAATTTGGTATATATTGTGTAAATGTTGTGTACATATTGTTTTAGCATTTTGTGAGCATACTGTAGGCATTTCTGTAGTATACTGGTGTTTAAGGTTGGCATGTTGTGGATATATTGGTTTATCGTGACAGTATTTATGTTTTGTGGTGGTATTTAGAATTAGTTGTAGGGTTACTTTAATAATATTTTTAGTGTTTCATGTGTATATTGTGGTTGTTATCTTAGAATAACTTGCTATAAATATATATATATATATATATATATATATATATATATATATATATATATATATATATATATATATATATATATATATATATATATATACAGTACGCCTTTATTATTATGGGTATATTGGTGTCATTTATAGATATAACTTGGGTATAAAATGTGGGTCTACAGTGGGTAAATATTGGATATAAAGTGGGTATATTGTGAGCATACTGTGCATATATCCTGAGTATATTGGAGTGTTTTGGAGATTTTTTGTGAATATATTTTGTGTTTATTTGGATTTTTGTTGTAATGTGGACTTTTTTATGTATATTTTGGTTAGTTTCTGTTAATCTATTGTGTACGAATAGGTTTCTTGAGTTTCCTGTGATTATATAGTGGGTATACTCAGGTTTTCATGACTATATTTTGTAATGTGAGGGTTGTATTGTGGGTTAACTGTACGTTTATTGTAAGCGAATTTTTGGTCTTTCATAGATATATTGGGGTTGTATTACTGGTATAATTATATCCTTTCAGCAAATTTGGTATAGAATTTGGGTTATTGTGGGTTTATTGTGTTGCGAAATGGGTATATTGTGAGTATCAGTTGGACTGCAGTGAGCATACTGTGTTTATTGCGATAGATCTATTGGGTATATTATGGGATTAAAGTGGGTATATCGTTACGTAGGTCTACAGCAAGCATACAGTTTTTATTGTGGGTTTATGTCTTGGCAGTGTTCAGCTTGTACTACATCATCCATCATTGCTGCCGTTTCGCTGACACTCTCACTTCCATTCTGTCTTCATTAAGAGTAGTATTAGATTTTTTACTGCACGATGAACTTGTCCAGCAGGCCTTCGCTGTCTTTTATTAATCTGAGTTCTGCCTTTGGATCACTTTCTAGTGTCAGTGTGGTTTGATGAATTTAGTCATTTATGACTGTGCAAGAAACCTCTGAATGTTTTTAACTACTGCATCTGTCATTACATCAGTAAAATAGTTATAAACATGACTTGTCGCAGGTTAAATTATGCGTAGTTCTTGTCGGAACAAACCTCATATGTTCACTATTGTCTTTTATTTGTGCTGCTCTTAACAAGAGCCAACTGACAGAAAACTGAACAATATGAATATAATTAATTCAAATAAAATAAAATTTTGAGTGTTGATAAAAACTGAGTGTTGCAGTTTTGCCGATACATGCTTTTCTTCTCAGAGTTTTCATATGTTGTATTTTCTTGTTTAATGTCTTTATTCTTTGGATGGATGTGTACCAAGCCCTCGACACTGAGCTATGCCGCAATGCTACTGTTTTTCTTTTTTTGGGGGAGTGATGGATCTCCAAAACCTTTGGGATGAGTTGGAGTAGTGTTTGTGATCCAGAACTAAAAGCCCAGCTGTGGAACCTGACCTCATTAATGCCCTTATGATATGCTATCAAAGCCTCAGAGAAATGTTACACAATCTGAAGTAGGCTCTTGGACACTCCTTTAAGAATCTTCAGCAGGGTTCCTCTGTTTTTAAGCAGGGTTTGGCATCTCCTAGGGTTCTGGAGGTGGATTTTTCACATACCTTGCCTTGAGTAATATCCCTCGTTCAGGGCATGTGCACATTTATTTGGGAATCTGGAGCCTACCACCCCACAAATTGTGAACCAAGGCCACCCAGTCTGTTTTACTGTGGTTTGCCAAATTCAGTAAACAATGGCTTTAATGAGTCATTCAGATCCTGCTCTGCTTCTGACATCAAGTGGGGACACTTTAGGGCTGTATGGCCCCCTGAGTATCTGAGTATCTCCAGTCTCAGCCCTATTGAGGGTGAGCAGGTACACTGCTGTTTCCCAGATGCACTTTACTGGGGGGCTGCCAGATAACATCACTCTTTCATTTGTTACATTTCCAGTTCAGATATTTGCAAGCTTGTTTTTAAGCAACAAAGTACGTAACACAAAGTCTATGTCCGCGATTGTCACAGTTGCAAAACAGACAACCCCATAGAGACTATGCTGTTGCCTGCGCAAGTGACATACGCTGTTGTATCTTTTTCTTATGTGTCGGTGTCTGCAAACACTAGAGCTGAATGACAAATATCTTCCTCAAACTTATGTAATACACAATGTAATGGTGTCGTAGTATCAGATTTTTTAATCTGTGAAGTGCACTATGTAGGGAGTAGGGCGCTATTTGAAACATTTTGAAACATTTCAGCATTTTGTGATGTCAGGCATTTTCTCATTTCTCATAGCTATTTTTTATTGGAGTCGTCCATGTTTTTCCCTTGTTCCATATTTTATTTGTTGACCATGAGGTCAAACCAATGTCAGGGGAAATCTCTGGCCATGAATTGGTTGCTGTCTATAGCCTTTGCAGTGTGGAGAAGAGTGGTAAATATTCTGTACGTCATAAAATGAATTTGATCTATTTTGTTCTGACTGGAGACCAAGTGTAATCACGGCATTCTGTGTCGTCTAGGTGTGTATTACATTCCTTGGGCATCAACCTACAGCGAAGGGTACAGCATAGAGTTCGCATCTACACAGTGCCTACACATTGACTTAGTTATAGATTCGATTCAGGAGGTTAAACTGGCATAAGAAACAGTCACTGAGTTTCTGAGCAGCTGCAGGTGAGAGTCATTGCCAAGGTTTGTAACCAGGAGAGAGCTGGAACTATGATCATATAGTCTCAATACGTGAAATAGTTAATTCTCTGTTTTGAGGAAGGAGAACCCATGACTATTAAACATCTCCACTCTATGAATGGTGGTCTCTGACTTCTGCACACTGCTGTAACACTAATGATTAATATGCCAAAAGCTGAGTCTATTTCCTGTGGAAGATATTCACAAATATTCAAAATCATTGCACTATGTCTAATGAATGGAACTCTCTTTCTTCAGGACTACTTTGCAGATAGTAACAGGGCTGTCCACAAAGATCCTGTGCAGAACTACAGACTGTTGTATGGAAGAGAGAATCACACTCATACTGTGCTGGGCTTCAGCAGAGACCTGGAGACCTGTGACCCCAATGACAGAGCCATCACGGTGGGTGACATATTTCATAGTAGTTCCTCCTCAGCTTGCAGAGCATGCTTGTTTTGTCATTGTGTTAACAGTACAACAAAACGTTGTCCCCATATAGGGACCAGGGAGTGGTTGTGAGTAAGGTACCTTGCTCAAGGGCAACTCAGCCCTGGATGTTGAGGGAGGAAACAGTGGTCTTTCCTCAGTTTTCCTGCTCTTTGAGGGTGATGGTGAATTCAGGCTCATGCCACTTCTCTAAAATTAAAGCCTGAACAGCTGCCAGTTAGAAGTATTTCAGGAAATAATTCTTCTTGTGATTTGCAGACGATCAATCTGTGGTTGGTCCTTTAGCTGAAAGGTTCACTTTCTAAGCCTTTGTGGTCACTTTAAAACAGCCAATATACTGACACTTAGATATAGTTTAGATTATATACTACACAACACTACCCATGTAAAGTAATCACTTTCATAAACATTGCTTGCACTTTTTATTAGCCATTCACAACACTATAATTATGAAAACAATGAGCATATAATTATTCATTTAGCTTTATTCTCATTTTTCATGTTGAAGAATACCCATTCCAACTGAAGTTATGACTGGTCATTGGTTCTTTAAGAGCCCACACTGTTGTTTCCCCAGGGCAGTACCATGCGGGTGATCTGGGCTCTACACAGGGAAGATGTCGGCCCTTCAGGGACCCAGTATCATGGAGCAAACAGAGGAAGGAAAAGCTTACGCTTTCTAAACCCTGGGACCAGCACCAACATTCCACCTGGAACCTCCATCTACGACATGAGAAACGTCAACGTGAGTAAAGTGAACAAGGTCAGCTAGACGTGAGCTAGGAAGGGGCCGGAGATATGTTGTGATCCTGAACAGAAAATACACTTCATGGTCAAGTATTTTTTAGACTATTGGAGAAGCTGCACATGAGTCTGTAAGGTCGCCATGTCCAATGCCAAGCACCAGTTAGAGAGGTAGGTCCCAGCTTTGGGCTGTGAATGAGGGTAACTATAAATGTCCACTAGGTTCTCCAAAGGTTCTTCAGTTAAGGAAATTATTGTAGTTAGAGCCATGAGTTTGGTATAGAACCATCTGCATTGTGAAATGTATTTTTAAGATTTTAGCACTTGTCAAATGACTGGATGTTCAAACCGATGAGACACAGTGTGTACAATGTTCAAACAGAGGACTGAAAATGTGTGAAATGGCAGCACACCAGAAATTGAAGATTAGCTTTGGAGAACTTTCTGGAAAGCTTCATTTCAGGTGATCTTTTTTATCCTCCTAAGACAGGTGCCAGTCCCCGACAAGGACACGACGTACTGGTGTCAGATGTTTAAAATGCCGGAGGTTCAGAAGAAGCATCATATTATTAGAGTAAGTAGGAGTTTTCTTCAACACTGTCACTTCTACACAGACCCCTTAGTGGTGCGCACTATACAGTGGGTGATGATGGTCCACTGCTTATGACACTGTACAAGATACAAATGACTGACTACGGCTGTGTCCAAGTTGTACACTATACACTATTAATATACAGTATATAGTATGTATCAACCTTAAAAGTGTGAGTATGGTTTCTTAGTACACAAAATTTTACAAATTAACCGAACATGATGAACTGTGGCAGTTAGGCTTAAGCTGAAATATCTCCCTCCACACTGTGTAGTGCACAGTGTAGATCATAAAAAATATTTTTCTGCACTACAATAATGCATTTTATATCAGATATTAAAAACATTTGTATTCAATATAAGCTTCAATTCCCACTGTCTAACATTTAGTGCATTCAGTAGTATTACTTTTCCAGGCATTATAAGCTCCTCCCTTCCTCTTTCCCTCTGAATTGTGGGACAATAGTATCCATTATTATTTTGTAGATTACATTGCCGATTTCTTAGTATACTCAACTTTGACACTTGTAAATATACTACATACTGCATACTTATGGGATACTGCTCCTTGTTCAAAGGTCTCTCTCTCTCTCTCTCTCTCTCTCTCTCTCTCTCTCTCTCTCTCTCTCTCTCTCTCTCACCTTGCCTCACCTGCTTATTATAACTTCAGAGGCTGCTATTTATAGATGATGCGTGGCTAAACTGATACCTTCCCACTGTGATTAAAAAGCCTTTCCCAAAACATGGCGCTTTTCAAAAATTCCTAATTAAAAGTGTGTGCGCTTTTCATCGCCAGACCAAAAAGACTAAGATGGAAACATGAAAGAGTGAGCTTTATTGTCTCAGACGTAACGGATCACAGCTGTATTTGGGAGAGTTTATGTGTTTGATGATAACTGTGGGTTAGGAATTCACCATCATCTTAAAACGTGTGGAATTTGCTTTGTGGACACAGTGCTGCTGTTTGGGTTGGGTGTTGTGACGGTGATGTACATTGCGGTATTGAAAAAAAGAAGTGTTTATTTGATAATGATGGTAGAGGAACATGATAACATTATAGCATTTGATTCCTACAGAGCCACCGAGGTGTCATGGTGGTTGTTTTTAATAAGGAATGGTATCAAAATAATAAATTAAGGCAAAATAATGTTATTTTAAAGCCATTAAATAATATATTGTGGCCACCAGATAATATAATGTGGCCTAAAGACAATACATTTTTCATGTTCTGCTCCTGCCCTGTGTATTTTGTAACATCTGGGCAATTAGGCAATGACACATTATATTGAGGCCACAAATCAATGTATTATATTATGTCCTCAATATATTATATGCTCCACGCAGTATATTAGCTCATCACTACAGTATATCATCCCAGGAGCATAATATATTATACTGTGGACACAATATATTATTTTATGGCCATTATATATTATCTTGTGGCCACAAGTTAATATATTTTGGCCACAAGCTTACACTATTTTTACACTATATTTAAGACTACATTATATTAGTCTTAATATATTATTTTGTTCCCTCAATATATTATATTGTGTCATCTATATATTATCTTGTGGGCTCTTAATATAACTTTGTGGCCACATCTTATACAAAACATCAACGGTGTCACTGTAGGGGCTCTGTAGGTTTGAAATCTGTCCAGTAATATTAAAGAAACAAGTACCTATTTCTCAAGCTACCATGGTGCATTTAAATTCTGCTATGCTTAAGCCAAAGGCTAAGCTGGGGAGCTTAGCACTGCCTGCCCTGCAAGCCTGGCGTGATTAAACTCAGCTGTGTATCCAAACATAACCACAGCCGTTATTACCGTATACCACCGTGACGGAAACGATGTGACGGTTTGATAAAATATAATACAGCCCCACCCTAATTGCTATTTCCATGAATACAGTGAATCTTTATTCATGCATTAAGTGACCCATTAGCCATGGCCTTACAGTAGAGTACAGTAGGGCTTTGTTAGAAAGGTCAGTAGTTAAAGACTGGACAGATGGAAACACAGTGTCCACAGTCTATCTTTGTCTGGGAAAGTGCCTGGTGGGAGCAGTGGTGAATCCGTGTAGACATAGTTCACTTTATTTTCTCATCTACCAACATTTTGATACTACAACTCCCAGCATGCATTGCATAACTGTATCTTAAAACCATTGAGAATGTGGCCACAAAGAGCCAGCCTTTTACCACTGATTTTGGAGCTGCTATATACAACATGAAAATTTTAAAAAATGGCCCATCCCCACATTGGCCTAACTACCTGACCCCTTAAGTGACCCCCGAGCACTCATCTTAGTGGGCTGCTTGTATCCCCCCAGGCTCTGTATCAGGCAAAACAAGCAGCTGGCTCTCACTACTACAACAGTGTCGATGTGTGTTGCTGTATTCCTGTGTTCCCTGCTATTCACTTTCCACCGCACAGATGTGGAGTGGACGGCCGTCTGGAAGTGGAAAAATCCCAGCCACACAGCCCCCGCTGTCTAAATCCAGATCATACTGTCATTGTCCATATTTGCCTCATTCCATTCTTGGGGAGTTGTCCTTATTAATTTTATACTGGGAGGCCTGCTAAAGCCATCTGTTCATGGGCTTTTATTTTGAAAATATTGTGTTTTCCAGAGTTGTGGAAATCCTGGATTTGTCTATGCGAACTTTTCATTTCTGTCTTCTTTTACCAATTTGATGACTTCCCTTTCGTAAATACCTAACTAAGGTAGCATTCAAAGAGACCACCCTTTTGTGTAATGTACAACGGTAATTCCAAATTCCGTGCAGGTGCAGCAGGTAGGTGTCGCAGTCACACAGCTCCAGGGACCTGGAGGTTGTGGGTTCGATTCCCGCTCCGGGTGACTGTCTGTGAGGAGTGTGGTGTGTTCTCCCTGTGTCTGCGTGGGTTTCCTCCGGGTGACTGTCTGTGAGGAGTGTGGTGTGTTCTCCCTGTGTCCGCGTGGGTTTCCTCCGGGTGACTGTCTGTGAGGCGTGTGGTGTGTTCGCTCTGTGTCTGCGTGGGTTTCCTCCGGGTGACTGTCTGTGAGGAGTGTGGTGTGTTCTCCCTGTGTCTGCGTGGGTTTCCTCCGGGTGACTGTCTGTGAGGAGTGTGGTGTGTTCTCCCTGTGTCCGCGTGGGTTTCCTCCGGGTGACTGTAAGGAGTGCGGTGTGTTCTCCCTGTGTCTGCGTGGGTTTCCTCCGGGTGACTGTCTGTGAGGAGTGTGGTGTGCTCTCTCTGTGTCTGTTGTGTCTGATAAAAAATATTTTATTATATGCCTAATGCATATACACACTGCCAAAACAATATTGAAACCCATAGGTTGCCTTGAAATTTGGAGTTGAATAAACATCCAGGCTTTTTAGCTGATTACAACAGTTACCTTTCAACAGTTTGACACTTTGTTTCTCCTTATTCCCAACATCTCTTACCACGTGTTTCTCATTGGCAACTTCGCAGACAATGAATCAGTGAGCCAGAGAGAGTCAGGAATCATGTACATATCTCTGTTCCACCCACTGCTCAAAGCCTTTCCCCTCACTCTGCCTCTCAGGTCAAAATCTTCCTTCAGTGTTTTCCCTGCTTCACTGCCTTACTTGGAGCTTCTCAGATCCCTGTCATCTGGTCCTGCCACGCTTCAGGGGTGTTTCTGTTTGTGTTTGTTTGTGTGTTTGACAGAACCATCGAGTGTGTCATGTATTTTTTTTCACTACAACCTCAGCAAATGAAATATTCTGTTCAACAAGCAATTTTATAAAATATGTTGTTGATTAAATGAAAAATAATATGACCATTTCTGTAAAATAAATTGTCTGTATTACTGTATCCTTCAAAAGTTTGGCATAGAAAATCACCCAAAAGCCCAATAATACAGTGGGATGGAAAACAATATCTGTATTTCTTTATTGAAATCTATTATTGAAATTTTCATTAGTTTTACACTGCAGTTTTATCCTGTAAAATGACCCAGACTGCTCACAAGTGTGAGTTTGGAAGAAAGAGTAGGTTGTCTACTACCATTTAGGCCATTAATTGGCTTTATAGCTCCATCAATGGGGCAGATGTCAAAATGTTAAATGGGCGTGTCCTACCATTGCATAGGTGGGGCATTCAAGCTTATAGGGTTCTTTAGCAAAGCAGTAGTCCAAGGTATAAACCTTGCTCTCTCCACTTCATCAGCTACTGGCTTGCTCTGACCACTCTGTGAGCTACAGTGTTGATTATATACCTCACTCTTTACACAACCTCATCAACCGCCTTCCATTTATCCCTGGGTTCTGGGGTCAAGAGCGACTATTCTGAGAACACCAGCCACTTCTTTGCTTGATTTACAGAAGTTTGTCTTCTGTGTCTGTTACCTGAAATGTTCTCCTCTTAAACTGCGTTTATGTGATTTATCGGAAGCAATAGTAGAGCTGAATGTTATTGGTTAGTGACAGATATGACCAGGCCTGCCCAAACTTTTGCACATGACTGTATTATTCCATCGCATCAGACTTTATTCAGGCCTCAGTCATCACAGTGAGGCAGCTGTAAAGGAGGACTGAGCTGTCCGGTTATAAACTGGACGGGTGCCCAGGAGGAACACTAGCCCTGCTTTGATGTGTTTCTTTTATTAGACTTCAGTTGTGTTTTTGTCTCGGACGATTCATCAGGTTTCTAAAGCCTCCGAGCTGTGTGTAAATAAGATGAGAGGAACGAGAAAGAAAGAGATGTTTGAATATTTATCTGGACACTGTTGTGTCTTGCGTCCCACTGCTCCTAGCGGAAACCATCCGGAGAGAAACACAGGGATCAGGTGGTCGGGAAGGCTTTTATTTGGAATTCCAGGTCTGGAAGAATAGTATCCCCTACTGTGAGGAGAGACTAATTCCCAAATCCCTTATTTCCTATTCCAGAGCTCTCAGCTCCAACTTTAGCTCACACGTCTGCTTTTGTCTGACACACACACACACACACACACACACACACACACACACATTTTCAGATCGTGCAGAGTGTGTTTTGTTAATATATGGTCTATTAAGCCTGATGTTTCTTATGAAATAAAGTATATGAAAAGAGGATGGTCCCTCTTTACTCACTCCACTTTTCTCTTCACCTCGTTCATTACCGATAATTCTGTAAAGTACAGACACATGTGTATTAAACCTGTAATGTCCATGGTTTTACTGCTGTAAACAAAGAAAACCAGAATTGAGACCTGTTTTTCAAAACCTGACTTCAGCCTCACACCAGCATTAGCCTTGTTAAATTATGTTTTTAAGGTGGAAATGGAAATTGAAAATTAGACTCAAGTAAGGTTTAAGGTGGAATAAAAAAAACAGTATTGTCATATTTAACACTAGAAGCGCTGAGAGCTTGGTCTTTTGACCACTTTATTTGACTGCAGTGTTGATTTGGTGTGGAAGGGAAGTCAGCACGGTGCTCAGAGTGGTCAGTTCCAAGGGTTAAATGAGTGGCTCTCTGTTTTTCCAGGTTTCAGTGGGTCAGAGAATCGGGATGCTTCTAATGTTAAGGTGGAAATGAAAATGTAAATATGAAGCTAGCTAAATTTTGCAGTACCTGCAGCAGTAAAAACAGTGGTGTCCCATTCACTTTTTGCCTTCTCCCTCTCCTTTGGTGTTTCCTCTCCATCACTTAGGGTCTAGAAAAAAAAAAGTTATGTTTGTTATCGCTGTGGTTGTAATCTGTATCAAGGGCTACTCTGTCTAAGCGGAAAGTCTAACACATAATATTCAAAACCCAAGCACCTGGAGGATACCAATGCACACATAGAGAGAACACACTTTCACAACTCTTCACAAACAGTGACCTAAGACAAGGATTGAACCCAGGACCTTGGCTACAACCCTACCTGTGAATTCATATGGTTCACCTAAAATAAAATATTAATGGCAAAAATAAGTAGTGTATTTGTAATAAGTAATAGTCAGGAAAGTGTGAATATGTCAATATTTAATGAAGTATGTGTACTTGAGTTTATGTTTCTGGTCACTATCCACCTTTGGTGTAAAGTTCTACTCGGTTTTGTTTGCTGTGGTTACAGATTGAGCCACTGATCCAGAAAGGCCACGAGAATCTGGTCCACCACATTCTCCTGTATCAGTGTGACAGCTCGCTCAACCAGAGTGAACTGGACTTCGGCCACGAGTGCTATCACCCCAACATGCCGGACTCCTTCGCCACCTGCGAAACCGTTGTCTTTGCCTGGGCCATCGGGGGAGAGGTGAGAGGATGGTGAACGTGAAGCTACACACATTTAGAGAAGAACACTCTGCTGGTGTCCTAATCTTATAGATGTTATTGTTTGGCATTGTCCAAAGAAGTGATGGGAGGAGAATTAGGACCTCCCTTAGTCATGCCTTTGACCTCAATATCTGTAATTCATTTATAATTGACTGGGAAATTGCAGAGAAATCGAAATGTCTGTTAATTATCATGTAATTACATTGTAACTAAATAAACGGAATAATATATTTGGTTTTCCTGGTGCAGGGATTCAGTTATCCGGTCCATGTGGGAATGTCAATAGGGACAGACATTGATCCAGTCTATGTGTTGATGGAGGTGCACTTTGACAACTCAGCGTTGCAGACAGGTACTATGTTCAACCATCTTATTACAGGTTTATTGTATATTTTCAAATACAGTAAGTGTATGGTGTACTATATTCATAAGTAAGCAATGGCTACATACAATTAAATTCTCACCATCTAGTTTAAAACATATTGCTCTGCATACTTTGTACATTTTCCCTCTGTTTTTTAATGGTCAGGATCCTCACAGGACCACCTGTGGTAGTCATGTTTTGTTATGGCTGGTCATGTTTGGGCTGACCATCATGTTTGTGTTGAAGACCACTATAGTCATGTGTGTTCTTTAACAGGAATCATATGCTGAGTCCAGTTGCTTTCCTTCTTTCTCTGTGCCTCAGGTGTGGTGGACAGCTCTGGTCTGAGACTGTTCTACACACCCAAGCTGCGGACCTACGATGCAGGGGTCATTGAGACAGGTGTGTGGGTCAGTCTTTACCACATGCTGCCTCCCGGTCTGCAGAACTTCACTTCAGAGGGACACTGCACTCAGGAGTGCCTTCAAGAGGTGAGAAAGAACCCCACACACTGTTCCAGATTTTTTAAAACAAATATCAATATTTATAAAAGTTATTATCCTATGATCATTCAAACATTCTTTGAATCCCATATACGCTTTTATAATGCAGTTATAACCCTTTGTAATTCAGTAATAAGGGATTATTTTGTAACTTATAGTTATTCAAGTGTCTTTATAAGGCTTTTAAATAGATAATGACTTGTCCATATTTATAAATTATATATCATACATATTAGAAATTGTATATACTTTAAATTGTTTTAAATGCCATCGTTGAATGCTTCATGTAAAGTTATTTCTCATTTTTATTTATAATCAATTATAATAGTGAACCATCAGTCATTTTACTTGAATCCTTCAGTGATGGCATTTTAAATAATCTATTCGTAATAATTAATTACTATTAGGCATTTAGTAATTATGCACAGGTCATTATCCAGTTAAAAGGCTTTATAATGAATAGTGACACTTGTCAAAAGTTAAAAAATGTTTAATTATAGTGAGGCATTATTACAGTTTATAAGTATCCTTAAAAAGCATTTTTACCAAGTTACAAAGACTTCTAAATACAGGCTTCATAGGAAGTACATATGACAAATTAACCAGTTTATGGTCCATAGAGTGGGTGGTTCTTGTCTGCCCTGTGAAACTGCCATTGTATTGACACCTAGTGCTGACGTAACAGACGTTCTGTATATAACCCATTCTATAGAGTCTAAGCAAGTTCTGGTCCCACTTAATGTTGTGTATTTAATAACTGTGTAGTTACACAATATCAATCCATATAACTGTGTAACTAATGCTAATATAGCCACTCTTTTCATAGTATAGGTCCTGTAAATGATCATATGGACAATTTTAGTTTTACAAAATAATTACCTGTAATTACATTGCAACTATCAACATATATCAATGTAATTGCATGAGTAAACTCTGGCTTTCGTATATATACCCATTTATTGAATGTTTTGCCTGAAACAGAAATCAGTAGCAGTTACAAAATATCGCGTGTTTACTTGATGTTTAATAACACAGTTGTTAATATGGGGCTTTAATAGGTTCCTTCAGGCACCTATTAGTGGTCAAAGTATTTGATCCTGTGAGTATTTCACGCAGTACGTAACCAGGACACTAAAATTAAATCATTGTCCTCCTTCTTTTTCCATCACTTTCTCCACCTAAGGCTCTGGAGAGTGAGATGCCCAGTGGTGTGTGGGTATTTTCTGTCCTCCTCCATGCTCACCTGGCAGGCAGGGCAATCAGGACCAGACATTTCCGACAGCAGGTGGAGCTTCCTCCGCTGGCCTCAGATGACGAGTTCGACTTCAACTTCCAGGAGTTCCAGCCTCTCAAACCTGAGCATCTCATTTTACCTGTTAGTAGCCTTCTACTTCGGTTGTGTCTGTGGTGTGGGTTGGTGCCTAGGGCACCAGTGGACCATTACTTCAAACATTGCTGCCTATGCCACATGACATACAAGCCATTTATGTAATCATTTTCAGACACTTATAACACGCCCCCTTCCCCAGAAAAATAAATGGCATAGACAGAGATATGATTGTATTGTTTATTGTACTGTTCCCAGGGGGACTCCCTTATAACTGAATGTATCTACAACACCAAAGGCAGGAGGAACATGACGTGGGTAAGATCCGCTTGCTTCTGTTGGGTTTGGCTGGGAACGAAATTCGATCAGTTATGATTTCAGTGGTTTCTTTTGTCTGAAGAGCTAAGAAATGAGGGTTATTTATTTATTGTGTAGACCACATTGTGGTTTTTCCCTCTCTCTCTCTCTCTCTTTCTCTCTCACTTGCTCACTCTTACTCTAACTCTCTATTACTTTCTCCTTTGAGTAAAAACAGACCAGAACTATGTCCAATTATCTGCGATGAATGGAGTCAGTGATGGAAATTGAGTCCAAATTGCAAAATGTCATTGAGCTAATCGTCCGCTCATTGGACGAAATCCCAGTTGGCATTGTATTTGTGTTGAAATGAGTTTAACAAAACAGTGCATGGTTTGATTAGAAATCATAACGAACAGTTATCTGTTTTTTGGATCATAAAAAGCATGGTCCTTCCCAAGACAGGGAGTATTTTTTTCATGGTTCTTTATCATTTTCATGAAAATGGAAGACAATGTCAATGTAAAACTTTTAGACCTTTTTTTTTTTTTGCTTAACAATATTTCCTCCAAAGACATAGGGTTAGATTCCAGGTGAGTTTCCTCGGATTAAGCCTAATTGTAGATTACATTTTCCTCTGAATGAAGAATTTCCATTTATGCTGCTGTATTATCCAGGACTAAGAAAAGAGAAATCAGAAATTTCCTTCAATATTGTTATTCATCACGTTATAAAACAACAGCAATTATACTAACACCTAATGCCTGGGATGTAACCGTGATTCTAGACTAAACCTATTTTAAACATGGCTGCCTCCATTGTGAGAGACCTGCTCTATGGAGAACAAAGTGGTTTATTCAGGGACTACAAATCAATAGTATTCTTCACATAATCGCACGTTAAAGGAAATCAAAAAGAGATGAGCGTAATCACTTTCAAAAAAGTTTGCTATGATTTTTCTTCTTTAATTCGTATTTGGGAAACTATATCCCTGGTGTAGTACAATAAAACTACAAAATTATAAATCATAATATAATCCATTGTAATAAAGCTGTGAGCAGTCATTAGCCTGACTCTGGCGACTAAGAAATTTAGCTTGAGCAGGGTTTTCAGACCTGTGCGCTAAAGCCTACAGCCTCTTGGCTGAACACAGTGTCTGCAAACAGCAGAAGGATCAGGAGGCTGGCAGCAGCTCATAGAAGAACATCAAAACGAGCTGGAGAAGATCCACTGCCCATAAAGTGGATGGCCAGAACACTGGGCCTGGATTCATAAAGCAGCTCAGCTTCTTTAGAGTTAGTGTGCTTCTTACATGTTCACATTAGAGTTAGCAGAGTCAAAATCTGACCCAGAATCAGCATGCAGACTAGGTTGGTAAGGCATGCTGACCAGCCACAAATTTGTCCTGTGATAGTTGACTTTGCCTGTAAAAAAGACATAGATAAACTAATATAAATAAATAACAAATAAATGTACACGTCATTCGTATAAGCCATTTAAAATAATCATATTTGGTGTCTGAAATTTTATTTCTTAGTTGGTAACACTTTGTAAGAATATCATATCTATAAAAAGCTAACAACACATTAGTTACATGTTATAAACTATTTATAAAACTATTATAACCATGTACAACCCTGCTTTTTCGTGCATTGTGAATGAAAAACATAATTGATTATGAGAAATACCTAAAGCAGTATAAAATAACCCATATATAAGAATTTTATTTTGTTTCTGTGAGTGTTTAATTGATGTGATAACTATGTAATAAATAAATTACCAATATAATTATGACTAATACATTTTCCAGAAGTTATATATAGAAAGAGTCCATCTTACCTACATCTGGGCTGTAGTTTTACACTGAATTCAAACAACTGTTAATATATATTTTAAGCATCAAAATATTTATGTAATTATTTTTTAAAATCAGAGCTGTAATAGATGTTGGGTTGAGTGACTTTAACGGGATACTGCTCAGTTTGATATGGACATGTTCCTGAGTGTAATCTGTCTCCTGCAGGGAGGTCTGAGCACAAAAGATGAGATGTGTTTATCTTACCTGCTCTACTACCCCAGAGTCAACTTGGCCAGGTGTGAGAGCCTTCCAGAAATAACTGGACAGCTCAAATTCATCGGAGTCAAAGACATTCAGAGACCTCTTACGTAAGTTTAACCACTCTTTCTAACAGCATTAATGATTTACCGATCTAACACCCAAGCACTTCAGCTAGCAGGCAAACATGTTTCTGAGGTACATTCTCAGGGGAAAAAATGTATTGCAGAAAATCATTTTTGGTCACGAAAGTTACAAACAGTGTAACTTTTAAAGGTACAGCAGTAGTGTTAAAGTCCAGTGGTGTTCCCTAAAGGTACATTACATTCTATTCTTCAGAAGAAGAGGTGGATATTTGTAATATTTCATTATAGAAAAAACAGAGAGATGAAATTGGGCATAAGAAATCTAAATAATTAAAAAAATCTACAATTAGGAGATGAGAGGATTGGATACTTGCAGAGAGATTTTGAAAGTGATGATTAATAGAAATAGAGAAAGTAGTGAACCCCCAACACTGTCCCCGTCAGATGACCATCACTTTCATCTTCACTTCACATCCTAAAAATGTCCACAAGTGTTCCTGTCCGTCCTTGTGAGAAGTAAACTCAGTACTTAAGTTTTGAAAGGATGTGTAATGATGAAGAAGCCATAACTGAGAAAAGGAAATAGACAAGAAAGAAGACCCTCTCAGTTGTGGAGTAAAGTTTTATGGGCTGACGGATGGAGATTACTTGAAAGGAGTGAAGCAAAGAAATGAAACCAGTTTCCGAGGCTGAACTTTGAAAGTGTGGAAAAATACCTTTACATTTTCTTTGGAAAACTAAATGGAAACAGTTTGGAAGAGGGTTGAGTTATTGAGTCGTGCAGCAGTCCCTATCAACAGATGTCCAGGAACAATTGTCCCCACTCCCTTGGTGGGTAGAGTAGCCATTCCTATCCTCCAGTCACAACAGCATAGTTGTGACTGGACCTATAATGTAAACCAGTTCCATTCATTGTCATCCAGCTTCAATAGATCTTGAAGCTAATATTTTGGAGGTATGTTCCTGCAGTGATGCTTTATCCAAAATGTAGATCCTCAGAGGACATCTGAAACTGAACAGCTGCAAAGCTGACATAACCCACTCTTTGGAACATATTAGAAAAGAACAGGTAATAATTAGGTGGAATGAAGTGGTCCATTGAATATCAATGCTGTGTTCTTGGCAACTCTTACAAAGACCTTCAAAGACTTGTCCAGATTTGTTCGACTGTGTCTCCAAGGATTTGCTGCAGTGTGAGATAATTGTGGATTGTAGCTCTGTTTTGCAGGTTTGGATGTTTGGGAGGTTTCAGTCGCACAGGCTTTAACAGCTCCTCGAGGGTTGTCTTTAGTCAGTGGCAGTGGTTCTGTCTGGAATCTTGAGCACTCAAAGGACCATCTGAATGCATTTCCCTGAATTCCTGGTCCTCTCTCATGAAAAGCCATGTGTTAAATACCACCTGCTCTCAGAACTGTTTTAAATCCGCCTTTCTGTAAAGCTTTGCCATTTTGTTCATACGCAGCCAAGACGTTTGTGTCACTGGGAAAGTTAAAGTTGTATTTTATTAGTGCTAACACTGACTGTCAAAGGCTGATTAATGAAGCTGCTGAGTTATTATAGAAATCTCTCTATAAGCTACTAATGCCTTGAGACATTGGATTACGTTATATTGTGTCATATTACATTACATAGTTGTATTACATCAGTGCATTACGTTAATATGTTATATTACTACATTACTTTAGTATGTTAAATTATTACATTAAATCATAAAAATGCATTACCACTTTACATTAGCAGTATCAAATATTTTGAATTAAATCACTTTTACTACATTAAATTATTATCTTAGTGCTGCAAAAATGCTAATGTTGTTATATTACATTAGTGCATTACATCGCTGCATTCAATTACTCTATTGTTACATTACAATTTTACAGCATTCCCAGTAAACAAGGAACGTCCCTGGACGTTAAAAATAGGTCTAAAAGTAGTCTGTCCGTCAAGTAAATATTTTACGTCCAAAATCCATCTTAATAAGTTAGTTAAGTGGTGACCAATCGATAACGTCAGTGGACGTCCAAAACGCGTTTTATACAAGTAATTTATTTCGGGACCAATTAATAACGTCAATGGACGTCCAAAATACGTCTAATAGTCGTCTTTTCAATGTCTGTGTTTGGACGTCTTTTCAACTTTCATTTTCAACCTTAAGAGAACGTTGATTAGACGGCAGACATTACATTATTTCAACGTTGAATCAACGGCTAAATGTTTACTGGATTGTCTTATATTTGAATTACATTATAACGTTACTACATTACTACATTACATTATAATGTCACATAACACTGTCCTATCACAATACTATAATACGTTAATCAATAACAATGTTTTGTTACTTTACTTCAAATTACAGAGCCACTCACTCAAATTTACACTAAATTATTACATTACAACAATGTCATAAATCGTTAAACCCCAGTGCATTGTTTCACTGCTCTACATTGCTATAAATCAGTGTCACACCCACTCAACTACTATAATGCCATAAAACATTACAGAACTCCTTGTCACTGTGTTTCTAATGCCTCAGCACATAAGCTATTGCATGCGAGGCTACTCCATCACCGTCTCCAAATAGAGGACCAACTGTTTGTCCAAGTGCCCAACACATCTGGTCCAGTCGTGTAAAGTCTCCCCGTGTCTGGTG
>NC_089806.1:39384664-39424664 GCF_029633855.1 Hoplias malabaricus | reverse complement strand
CAAGTGTGAGTGACAGCAGTGCTACCTATATATGGGTTTAATAGGATGATCTGTTTCTGACATCCCCATTTACACCAACTCAGTGTGATGCCATGTATGACTTTGGAATTGCCAGGTTTGAACAAACTTCTCACATCGTTTTCCAAACTCATGTCCTCAGCCATGGTTCTCTACTTTCTACAGACATTCCAAAACCATAAAGTTAGGTCCAAATTTGGGACTTCTCGTTAAATCCTAAATGTGCTTCTCATAAAAAATAAATGCTGGCATTCTTTCAAATGTAACTTTCCTATATTTTGTGTGATTACGACTCAATAAATGTTTATTTCGTAAACTGTTTGTGAACTATGGCATATGCCTGTCATGACAGGAAACGTTGTTTACTTTATTTTTGTTTTCATTTTGGAGAAAGGGTATGTTTGGTAATAGTTTCACCACTTCAGTCACTTACAAAATTCTGATCTTGTTTCATGGCTTTAATGCACATACAAATATGAATCCCATTAGAGTGTGTGTTTGCTCAGGGCAGTGCACACTGATGGAACAGTTTAACCACTTTCCCAGAAACCAGAAAAATGCAATTTGCATCTTTTTGAGCTCCTTCAGTTAAGCCTTGTAATATTTGTCTTCAATAACAGTGAAAATATTTTCATTCATTTAGATTTATGATGAAATTAAATATGTCTCTACATACTTACATAGACCCCCAAATCACTAGGTAGAATCACCTCAAATTTCATTATTTTGAAACGTGACCTCTGATTGCACACAGTGCCACAAGCCTCAGCAGGGTGGGGGCAAACATGTGTTCCCTATATAGATGTAAGAGTCCGACCCAACAATTGGCTTTCAAACTGCTGCACTTGCAACACCATTGGACAGCATAGCACACAGGATGAGAATGCAAACTGTCCAGATCTGTCACATCAGAAAACAGATGCAGGGAGAGTTGGGGCTGTCCTACCCATGGCAAGAGTGAGCAATACATGGTAACTGGGGATTCACAGAGTGAGCCAGTGCAGATGTCTGGCTGTTCAGAAGTGGCCACAGTGGCAGATGTAGCAGGTCATTGGGTTCACACCCCAACTCAGAGAATTACTATTTGCTTGTACGTCTTATGCGATGGTAAGTGCAATTGTTCCAGTACAGTGTCCCTATCACTGCACCTAGGCATTGGGATCCAAACCAACCACAGCAACAGTGCCCCAATTCAGCCTTCTATGCTCATTTGGAGAAACCTGTTACCTTAGACCTTTCCAAGTGTGGCTGTCACACAGCTCCAGGGTCCTGGGGTTCATTCTGATTTAAAGGAACAGGCGCGGAAACCATTCTGAATAGAGCTGTTTGGACAGGGTAAGAAAAGTGATGTGCTGATTGACCAAAGCAGATTACATACGTGTAGTTAAGACCCTAGGACTGTTTTTACTTATAGACAATGGGTAGAATATGATACCCCACAACCCCCACCCCCCAGCCTTTAAAAGAAGCTCAGATCAGCTCTTCTACTGGTCCACCAGATGATTCAACTGAATCCATAGCAAAGTAGTAATTGGTTTCACAGGCTTCTACTGAGTCTGCAAAGTGTCAAGACACATTCCTACAGCCGCTAGAAAGGTTATTAGGTTTTTCAACTGATGGTTTATGGTGATTGTGATTATGCTGAAGGCTCAGGGCAGTTTTATGTAAGTCCACTGTTAGCGCCTGGGCGTCCCTGGTACAGCGCTGATCGCCTCCAGGCACCAGCTGCCCTAAATGCCAGCATTTTTCTCAGTGCTATAAGAGAAGCCAGACTCTATCATTTCTCCTGATAACTTGACCTTATCCGGGCTATTGCTGGAGATGCCGGGGAGGCTCCAAAAACAGTGGTAAGAGGCTATTCCTTGTCTTATTTGCTTTGTTTCAGGAGAAGGAGGTGGCACTACCATCTTGGAGGTCAACACAGTTCTGCCTTGTTCTTGGACACCTGAATCAACATAGTGACTCATGATGAAGCCTTCTGTGAAGTGAATGAGGCATGTTAGAGCAGTGGGAACATAATCTCTTCCAGTTTTTGTTGCCATTTTACTGTTTGTTTACTTATTCCATTCCATATTATATTTTTTTGTAACAACACAGTTGTTACATAGTGAATTACATAGTTATTACATTCAAATTTGCTCTACATTCAGCAATTAACAGTTCAAGTCTTAAAATTTGGTTGTATTTTCTAATTCTCTATTAAATAATGCCAATTATTTTATTCATGTAATAACTATGTAATGCACTGTGTAATTATATTTGCAATAGCATTTACATGACTAGCTTTAACTCCTAGTTATATACAACATGCCAGGGCTCTAAGGTGATGGGTTTTAGATGAACATGTAGTCATTGCCTGGAAGCTGAGGTGTGTTTTGGCAGTGGTGAATGCAAAAATAATCTTACAACACGCTTCGGCTGCAGTGGGGTTGAACTGTAGGACCCCGGTCTTGTAGAGCTGAGCACTGTGGACACTTTCTGCAGCTGGACATCCCAATGTGTCAAGACTGTGGTCAGCCACGGCAGCCAGAGGGAGGAAGTGTGATCTGTTTAGTCTCCCTGATTCTTATCCGAGAGGCTCAGCAACAACAACAAAGCCATCAGTGTGTGGGACCTCACCATGTTTTTCTTGAGGTTTTGGAGCCCCTCTGGGGGTGTGGATGCCATATGGGAAAAAGCAGAATTTTTAATGAACTCGTACATGTTTCCAGTTAGCATAGCATTGATAGTGAACTTGGCTGGAAGTGGGCTGTAGCGCAGGAAGTCCTGAGTAAAGCAAACAAGACGCTCTTGCTTGGGGCTACACTTGTTCTTCTCTGGGACCGACTGCTGAGTTTTGGTGGGGGGGCATTAATGACTACATGACATAATATCCTCATTATTAGCAAACTCAAGTCTTTGTGAATACATTAATAAGGCTTTCTGTGGCTCTTCCTCCCTCAGTTTGCCTTGAGTGTAGATGGTGTGGAACATCTCAAGCAGGTGGCAGTCTGGCAGAATGATGAGAAAGCTAACATGCCCATGTAGCAGTGCCAACTGTGCCAACTCTGCCAAGAGTGCCAAAGTCACTTCCTTTTCCCTTTTCAGGACATGTAGCCACTGTTACAGCGTCCATTCAAGTCACATGCAGGGTTTTTTTTTTCTTTTGTAACCCCACTATAAAAAATATGGAACTACGATGGCGCCCACTAATGGTCAAACTTGATTGATGCTACATAACTTCCTAGAACACAGTTCAACTGATTTAAATTATAATCATTTAATTTATTAGACACACACAAACTTTGGGAACCACTGGTCTAGATCATCACATTCAAATGTTTTCATGGAGATTGTACACATTCTTAGAGGGCAGTTGAACGTCAGTGTGAACAAAAGGCTGTAGTTGGAAGGACGAATAGTTTTAGGACATTGGGTATTACCCTCCCACAGAATCACCAACCAATCTTCACAACTTCTATTTTCCCCTCACTTTACCTATAACTAATTACCACCATTGGTTCATGAGCTTTGATGGAGTTGCTTTGTGGTGACTCGCTGTTGTGAAAAGTGCTATATCAATCAAATCTGACTGATTGATTTATTGATTGATTGATGTAGTGTATAAGAAGTGGGAAATCAGACTGGCTCCATTCAGTTTGTCAGAGCAAATTCATGGAAATTATTAGAAAATCTTTTTTGCTTTTGGCTAATGATTCCTCATCAAAGAACCCAGTTTCAGCACTTTGCTACAGTACAGCTAACAGCAACAGACAGACTAAAGTCTAACCCTAAGCCTAAACCCACATCAAAAGTGTGAAACCATGTTGATCCAAGTTTGTAAACATGTGTTTTACAGGCGCTAGACATGATAGCAGCTTGCTTCATGTTTGTGAAGTCTGGCCAGCCATTTTTGTGCGTTTTAGATTCCAGCCCCAGACTCAGCCACCAGAGGGCAGTCTTCAGTAGAGAATAAAAGAACAACAGGCAACGAGGTTGCTCTCGCTCGCTGTTGTGGGACAGTTTTAGAGACTGAGTATGTACATCAAATAATGTTGCATTGCTGTTATTTACGAGTAACATCATTTTCAGTGCATTATTTTTAGTGGTTATGAAGATTTTGTGGCAGTTTTGGGTTGTGAACTTTCTGACACCACTTTTTTTTCTGAAAAGATGGGTATTATGGTGCAGTTAGTTCCCTCTTTGCTAAGGTTTTGAGGTACATTGCTGTGAGTATTTAATGGCATTCTGACCTTAGAACCACAGTGAGGTGAGGCACTGATTTTGGATGATTATGGATCTCTGTTGATATCCCAAACATACAATAGGCCGCTTTATCAGTCCAGAGAGTAGAATTGACACTACAAGTGTATATTATTCCCCACTAAGAGATGCTCTGCATTGAGCAGGGTGTCCCTGAGGCCTTGGGCAGCCATTTCTAAGCAGCCCATTTCCTTTGGAGGAAAAATATTCACAATAAATGGGGCATGTTAACGTAGCTGTTTTCCCTAATTACAAGGGGTGTGTGCAAATATTCGTACATACAGTGTAGCACTATTACACTATAACACACATACACACACTGAGACAGGGAAGTTTAAATGCCCTCTTGAGTCATCCTTCCTCAGAGCCTTGTTGTTTTTCATGTCTGGGTGAAAAAGGGCTTTCCTCTGTGGCTAAAGCTCTGTCATGAGGATGTGGAGACTCACTGACATCACAGTCTCTCTGCTGTCCAGGGCAGTGAGGAGCGGTCAAGGAATGAGCTGTTTCTCTGGTTAATGGAAAGACATACAGCGTTATTCAGTATCTTCAGTAGAGACATGTGGAAGGGTATAAAGATCCCAGTATTGCAGGCTTCTTGGGAGCAACTGAGCTCTATTCATTGCCTCTGGGATGAGCTGAGAAAGCAGATTTAATCAGTCAAAATCAGGACCTGACCTCACTAATGGCATCCAGTGTGTGAATGACTGGGATGAGTGTGTGCTGCCCTGACTGGTGCACTATTTGGGGTGTGTTACTGGCTTGTGCCCAAAGATTCCAGGTGGGTATTTGACCCACCTTGACCTTGAGTAGGATGATGCTGTTAAAGAAGATGAATGAATGAAGGAAGGAAAGATAAACTGGGAGGGGGGCTGGATTTCAATCAAGGAATCAAGTATTTACCATCGATGAAAACCTGGACTTTGAGTCAGCAATGTTCTTCTTAAGCTTGGACCAAATAGGAAACAATGTGCTGGAGCTTTAGAGGTGTTTTGTAATGCTACTTTTTACAAAACAATGTTACATCATCACAAATGGAGGCCTGCTAAAATTGTAGGTTTGTAGGCAGTACACTTGTTTGTGCTCTAAACATAGGCTTATTTTAACCTGTAATCATAGGTTTGAGTGTACCCTGGCTCTTGCACATAGTAATACCACTTCAGTAGTGGTTACACTTTCTATAAATATCATAATTCATATATTATTGCATTAATTTGCCTTTATAAAAGCACATTGCATCCGAAAAAGACCTTATATCATTGTTTACCATAATTCATTATGGCTGTTACAACTTGGTTTTCCTCAGGGTGGTGTTCGAAGACTCACAGCTCTAGAGCCTTGGGGTCCTGGGTTTGAGCCTCCCCTTGCATAATTGCTTGTGTGGATTTTGATTTGTTTTCCCCATGTCCAACCCCAGTTATTGTAGTTACACACTTTCCTTCCGAGGCAGCACAGTATAGTGTTCCTGAGCATGATCTCTGGGTGTCTTTGTTTATTGGCTCTCTGACCCTTAAGGTCATCCATATATGGTGTCCTAATATAACCAGTGGAAAATAAAACATGCTCATACCAAACTGAGAACATATTTATACACCTTATACAATGACAAATACACCTTATACAATGACATTATTGGGTTATATCCAGCTACAATAATGATTTACATTGCAGTACACCTAGTAACCAGGGTGACAATGTGCCCTGAACTCCTTATAACATTTGATGTCTTATAAATAGTTTATTAGATGTTCATAAATGTGTTATTAGATGGTTATAGACATGATAATAATAGAAAACGTTACCCTCTTGATGTAGGCTGAATGTTTTATAAGTACACACAAATATTTGCGAGTTTTTGATGCTGTATTTTTGTTCTCGCCCAAGGCCTGTAATAAAATGGCTGAAAGCTCTGGGGCTGTTTCTCAGTTCCAGCTCCAGTCTCTCCAGATGTCTGTCCAGCAGGGTTCTAATGGAGGTATTTTTAGGCTCAGATCTGGACCCTTGGGAAATAAAACCTTCTGTATTTACCTTTTCCTGAGGGAAAGGAAATAGCCGAAAAGGCCACAACCGTGTCAGAGACATACATTCCTCCGCCAGCCAATAAAAAAACATTGAGTTCTAATATTCACCACCCAAATGAAACTTACACAACACACACACACACACACACACACACACACACCGGATACATCAGACACTCCATGGAATGCAAACTTTTCTTTGGAGCAAGCTTGTTGTCCACTCCCTTAGCCACTTTCAGTGTACATGGCCAATCTAAGGGTGAAAGACCATATTTCAGAAGGGTAGTTAAAAGCTAAATATGAGAATGAATCCTCACAGCTTCAAAGCTCTTAGAGATGGGTAAATATTGATGGTTCTTTGCATCACCTGGCCATCTGAAGAACCCACAGCAGTAGTTTCCGAAAGAGGACACCTCAGGACATTTTGTATTAGGACATTTTGTTCCCTGCTTTTAGCTAGCAAAGACTATGCCCACCTCTGTGCCATGCTACCACCCTTAACATGAACTCTGTGTCTCTGTATATAATATTTACATACTATTTAGTGCATACATTTATATAAAAGCATAAATGGTTCATTAGTCTTAGGACTTAAATTATTAATTGTTTTTTTTATATAATTTTAGCATACACTAAAATATGGGCCCTACATGTCGAATAGGTTAAATAGCTTCAAAAAATTTCTTGTAATTTCCTTAAAAGAATAATAGAATGGTATGCATATAATTAGAACACATTTCTTGTATGCATCCAAAATAGTTACCTATTGTTATAACTATATATTACATTTCTATTACAATGTTGTTACTATATAATTCATTTTAGCTTTAAAGTAGGCTTGGAAATTATAGGGTTAAGGGTTTCCTTTAAGGGCTACACTATATTTTAGAGTTCAAACATGATGAAAAATGATTAAAACAAGGATTTATATCTGCTAGGAAATATTTACCCCCTTCCTGTTCTAAGCTACTATGAATTATAAAGTTATAACATATTAATAACATAGTAGTAACTGTATAATTCACAATCATGTAATAATAACCTCCAGGTTTGAAAGGGTTAAGCTCCAGTAGGGGAAAGGTCTTTGCCTCAGACATGAAGGATTTGTCTGGACAGAAAATGAGGGAATGAGGGTTAGGGTTAGGGTTAAGGTAAGTGTGTGTAGGGGATTTTTTTAAAGACAAAAACTACACAGCCTCGGGATGAGGAGGATTCCGCAGTGGGCCGTGTGGAATGTGAAAGATTTAAGGTGGTAATGTGAGTGACGCACAGAAGTGAGAGTAAACCAGGAGAAGCATCATGTCTCGTCACCATCCACTGAGTTTTTCCCCTGGCCTCCCCTCCTTTGCCTTTCCATGAGCCACACATACACACATACACACACACACACACACACACACACACAGACAGACACACACACACACACACACACACACAAACACTGGGAGAGATTCCTGCCTGAATAATGTTAGTTTGTAACTTAAGAAATGATTCACTTTAGTACTGTCTCTTATAACAATGTAGTTAAACCTTAACAACACCTGTAACAACAATGTAACAAATGTATTTATGCACTGTAATATACAAATTGAATTTGGACTTTGTAAATTCATGAATTCAGCTTATTTTAATGTCCCCATATTTGGACGCAAACCCAGTGGGGACACTCTGGAGCAGTGTCATGGCAGTTAAAAGTCACCAAGGTCAATGCCAAGTGTTGGCTATAGGGGGGGTATTTCTGCAGTTACTGAGTGCTATCCACTCTATTTGAGATGATGTACAGTGGCGTTTGTGATCCAGAGCTTATTATCCAACACCAGTACCACATTACATGGCTGTATTCCATCAAATCTCCATAGCAATGTTCCAAAGTCTAGTTTTTAAAACCTCTTCTGGTACCGCAATGATGAGGACCTAACCACAGCTAATGTTGTATTAATTATATACAATCATTCATGTTGTGAAAATTAATATTATTTATTAAATCAAAAGCATTTTCTGGGAAGATGTACAGCAGCTGGATTATGACATCATCTACTGAGCTGTAGATCAAAGAACAGGCCATGAGCAATTCTCAGATGTCTGTGACCAAACGCACAGTGGACATGACTCTCTACCACTATGATGTCACTGCGGATGGCATGGCAGGACACTGGAATAAGTAAGGGATTGAAAGAGCGAGGGAGTGAAGGAAAGAAGGCTAAGGAGGTAAACAGACTCCCTGCCCAGAGAGTGAGGTCATCTATGTGGCACAAACCATTACGGCGTCCATCGCCATGGCAACAGACACTGTTTGTTGTTGCAATCAGGCGGTACAGTACAGCAGCAAAACAGAAAGCGGCTTTGAGCTGGTGTGCTGATCTGGGATCAATGCTCCAGATTAAATAACATTAGACTTCCTCCAGAGGGAGCACTCAGAACTGTTCCTGGGTCAGTTTATGGAATCTGTGCTAGAACAACCGCTCATAGTCTCTGTGATGCTGCTATGAATTATGGACTAATTGCATTTACATATTTCCAACACTTTACATAATGACCTTCTTGTTTCCACAGTCACTGTCCATTTCATCAGCTCCACTGACCACACAGGTGCCCTTTGGATTCCATATGTTGCTCTGCATACATTTTTTGCAGTGGTCAGGGCCCCTAGAAGACCACCAATATTTTTAACTCTATATTTATGATACAATTTGGCCACATCTTCCTCGCATTATTCACACTTTTTACAGTCTGATGATGTATAAATGGATTTTTTTACAGAGGTAAACATAGTGTGGCTTCTGTTGAGTTCAGAAGGAAGTTTCCCGTTTATTTATGTGGAAATATGTATAAAATATAGCAAACAAAATCTCACTCTTACCTTCCTTCTTTTCAGTGTCACATGCTAAATCTCTCCCTGACACTTTAACTGAGCAAATTAAGAGATTCAAATTCAAAAATTATTTAAACTGCACTGTGAAATTATGATAAAGTAAAATTAACTGTTTCCTGTAACCAGTCCCATTAAATATTCATCTCCCTCCCAAAACAACAAAGAATTATGAGCCGTTTAATATTGTTGAGGTAAATGTATTTTTAAATTAATAAACACTACTAATATAAACACAATTCCATGGTGTTTTACCCTTCAACATTTATATATATATATATATATATATATATATATATATATATATATATATATATAAAACACTGTGGTCACTGGGTCTGTTTTCCTGCAGGTGTGCTATAGGGCCGGACAGTGGTCAACGGTCAAGGCCGAGAGGGCAGCAGAGCCCAAACAGATGGAGGAAGTGACTTTCTGTCTCTCTCTGTCTCTGTCCCTTACACACACACACACACACACACACACACACACACACACACACAGACACACACACACACACACACACACACACACACACATCATAATGTGAAAACATGCTGAGACCCAGTAGAACTAGCTGTGTTTGCTAACACTGACTTGTTATTTTCCTCACGTAATGCTCATTTACTAACGGAGACTACTCTGCTTCCGTTTCTCTTTTTATTCAATCTCTCTCTCTCTCTCTCTCTCTCTCTCTCTCTCTCTCTCTCTCTCTCGATTTCTCTTGCCACCCTTTCTCTCTTTCCACTGAAGAAAAACATGCTTAGAAATCACAAGCAAGTGTGTAAGGAAGTGAGGAGAATCTGCGAGGAAATTTCACAGTCTGGCGTCTGGACATCAGCTTTTACTGTACTCTACACGTGGGGTATTAAACTCCCCCCGAGGCGGGCTGAACATCCAGAACCAGGGTCTGGTCCAAAGGATACTGCCATATTCTCGTCCTATAGCTCTGCCCAAGACATCACAGCTGGCTTTTCACTGACATCTGTGCCTCCAGCATTTGCTGGTCTTCTGGAAATGTATTAGAGCTGATGCTGGAACATACTTGTGAGGATTTGATGGCATTCTGCTACATAAACATTAGCAAGGTCAGGTTCTGACACAAGAGCTTTAATTCTGGATCACAAACCCCTCTCCAACTCATCCCAAATGTATCAGGTGTAGCTTCAAACAGTGTTGGGAGCTTTACTTTTAAAATGTATCCCACTGCAGAATACAAAATGCATATTCCAAGAGATTACTCAGTGTAAGTAACAGTGAACAGTGGCAGTGTTGTGCAGACCCATGACCTCAAGTGAGCAGGCAACTACTACAACTGCAAACATGTTGTGTGTTATTTAGTAAATACATGCATTCATTCATTCATTCATTATCTGTAACCCTTATCCAGTTCAGGGTCGCGGTGGGTCCAGAGCCTACCTGGAATCAGTTGGGCGCAAGGCAGGAATACACCCTGGAGGGGGCGCCAGTCCTTCAAAGGGCAACACACACACACACACACTCACACACTCACACCTACAGACACTTTTGAGTCGCCAATCAACCTACCAACGTGTGTTTTTGGACTGTGGAAGGAAACCGGAGCACCCGGAGGAAACCCACGCAGACACAGGGAGAACACACCACACTCCTCACAGACAGTCACCCGGAGGAAACCCACGCAGACACAGGGAGAACACACCACACTCCTCACAGACAGTCACCCGGAGGAAACCCACACAGACACAGGAAGAACACACCACACTCCTCACAGTCACCCGGAGGAAACCCACGCAGACACAGGGAGAACACACCACACTCCTCACAGACAGTCACCCGGAGGAAACCCACGCAGACACAGGGAGAACACACCACACTCCTCACAGACAGTCACCCGGAGGAAACCCACGCAGACACAGGGAGAACACACCACACTCCTCACAGACAGTCACCCGGAGGAAACCCACGCAGACACAGGGAGAACACACCACACTCCTCACAGACAGTCACCCGGAGGAAACCCACGCAGACACAGGGAGAACACACCACACTCCTCACAGACAGTCACCCGGAGGAAACCCACGCAGACACAGGGAGAACACACCACACTCCTCACAGACAGTCACCCGGAGGAAACCCACGCAGACACAGAGAGAACACACCACACTCCTCACAGACAGTCACCCAGAGGAAACCCACACAGACACAGGGAGAACACACCACACTCCTCACAGACAGTCACCCGGAGGAAACCCACGCAGACACAGGGAGAACACACCACACTCCTCACAGACAGTCACCCGGAGGAAACCCACGCAGACACAGGGAGAACACACCACACTCCTCACAGACAGTCACCCGGAGGAAACCCACACAGACACAGGAAGAACACACCACACTCCTCACAGTCACCCGGAGGAAACCCACGCAGACACAGGGAGAACACACCACACTCCTCACAGACAGTCACCCGGAGGAAATCCACGCAGACACAGGGAGAACACACCACACTCCTCACAGACAGTCACCCGGAGGAAACCCACGCAGACACAGGGAGAACACACCACACTCCTCACAGACAGTCACCCGGAGGAAACCCACGCAGACACAGGGAGAACACACCACACTCCTCACAGACAGTCACCCGGAGGAAACCCACGCAGACACAGGGAGAACACACCACACTCCTCACAGACAGTCACCCGGAGCGGGAATCGAACCCACAACCTCCAGGTCCCTGGAGCTGTGTGACTGCGACACCTACCTGCTGAACCACTGTGCCACCTAGTAAATACATGATTGCTATAATTTAAATTAATAAAAAGAAGGAAATTAAATAGATCAATCCCATCATGTAATCAGTAACTCCCCATCACTTTGCTGGTGGGAGAGGTTCAGGGGTTCAATACACTTCCGTTGTTTTTCACCACACGGGAACAGGTCAGCCTCCCTCGCTAAGCTGTGACCTGTGGCTATTTACAGGCACTTTTGTTTACCCCTCCTGCTTTGACGAAAAAGCTCCCTCTCTTCTCAAACCAGTTTGAGCCGACGCTCTGCTGGACATAGCCTCGGCATCAAAAGGTATTTTTAATGAAGCGGTCAACAGTTGGTTGCGCAAACATTCTAAAGTAGCTTAAGAAAACAAGGCCTGGACTGGGCTTATGGGGGATAGAGAGAGAGAGAGAGAGAGAGAGAGAGAGAGAGAGAGAGAGAGAGAGAGGCCTTCTTATGTCCAGTGGAATGTTCACTAGGTCCTGAATCCACACTCACACTCACACAGGAGTCTTTGTAACCACTCACTGACCACATGGTACACCGGACCGCTCTGGAATTCTGGGCCTGTTTGAGTTGTAGCATGCAGGAGCTGTTTATTTTCTTTTTAAGATTTTTAGCCTTACGTTTATCTGTGTGTGTGTGTGTGTGTGTGTGTGTGTGTGTGTGTGGCATTCTACCGTAAGTCGTTTCACCTACCGAAGACCATCCTGTGAACTTCATGAAGTAAAAATAGAAACCGTATTAATCAGTTCTTTAAATATGCTACAGAAGTGTTGATGTTTCATTTGGATGCTTCAGTTTCACCTCCGCTGCTTTTCTCTAAACACCTTCCTGAGGGATGAAGAGCAGTGAAACCTTATTTAACTCTGGCTTCAAAATAATTCTAAATATAATTCCAGATATTCCTCACATTTCTGTTTTACTTTTTGATATTTTGTAATGATTTCACATTCACTAAGTGAACTCCAGTCCACTGGTGGCACTCTATATGCACCTGAAGAAGAGCTACACAAACAGTGCTGTTACCTGTTTTTGAGAATGTTACACAAGAACAAATTGCAGCAGTGTCTAATCTTTAGGAGTTTATAGTAAGGTTTAAAGTGGTTTAAGAGTGCAGTCGTACTGATAGATACTGATACATTATCACCACAGTGGTTTCAATGTCCAGTTGTGTTCCCTAAATATACATTACATACTCTTCTCCTGAAGGAGAGGTGGATATTTGTAAGATTTCATTATAGAACTGTGTAAATTAATAATAATAATAATAATAATTCAGGCGATAAAATGGGGCATATGAAATCACAATTTCAATATGTACAATTATTTAAGGATATGGTACAATTATCTAAATCTAAAATCTAAAATTGAGGTCAGAACCTGGCGACTTTTTGAACAACAGAACACATAAATATGATCATAATGAACATATCACCTGTGTGTACCATTCCATTCAAACTCTCAAACTCAATCTAATGCAAAAACAGCACCTGCAACTGGACAGAAAGCCTTGTACATCAGTTCTACAGTGATCAGAGACCTTGAGTACAAGCTCTGGTTCTGATCTGATTCATTACACTCTAGCAGCATGAACATGCACACACCGGGACTTCTCTATCAGCAGGAGAAAAGTTAAATGAGCCAATTGATTTACATTCAACTGGAAGCATGGTCACTACAAAATATACCTCTGTTGACATATGCTGTTTGGTTGAGAAGTATTTTACCCAAAGGTTTTCACATTAACCATAACATTCCACTGTGGTCACTCAGTAATGACACATTTCACACTGTAGCTAATCTTTACTAAATTTATACCATACCCACGTCTTTATGTTCTTGCTGCAGTTAGACTGTTCCGAGACCAGTGTCAGACTGCTTTTTACTCCCCTAAACACACTTGGCATTGAGCATAGTGACTGTAAGCCCATCAAGATCATTCTATGCCACATGTTACATAATGTAGCAGACACAATATGGCCTTGCTCTGTTAAGCAGTGTATAAAACATACTCAGCCAAAAGCCGTGTGTAGTTTTTGTCTACTTGTCCACTTTGAACATATTTTGGACCTGGGTGAAAATAGCGACCCTCCGTTATAAGCACAGTGGGAACTGTGAGGCAGCGACAGCTATTTAAAAACATCTCTGAATAAAGACTGAAGGACATTGATATTGAAAAACACTCAGGAATTTGTGGAAGGAAAGTGGAAGGCTTTTTAAGTTGTCAAGGGAGCGTTTGATGTGTGTTAACGTTTTCAACCACAGCAGTTCAGGGTGTGGTTTAGGACTGGTTCCCAAGTCCTGACATTACAGAGAAACCTTGCTTTCCCATTTGTCCTGTGGCTGGGGGAGACTGGGACATGAGGAATGTTCAGTTCCTGCTTTATAAACACCGATGCCACTTTCCAGGCAGGTTTACCTAGGATTTCTTTAGGCCGCCGCTTGCCAGAGTTGAACCTTTTGCAGCAATTCTTTTCCCCAAGGCCTCTGAAAGCGGAGGGAAGGAAATCTTGGCCACGAGAAAATGATTAGAGGCCTTCTGAAAGGACTAATGCGGATCATTCGCTGCTGGAGGCTGAAACTGAGGGAACACACAGAGCCAGAGCTCATTAACATAAACACATAAACACACACACACACACACACACACACATTGGGTTGTATTCAACATCCTGACATGAACTTATCTATGCACCTCACATTTATGCAACTATGGTTCCAGTTAATATTAAGCATCTATAGTAACTGTGTAATTACACATTAACAACACATGTAACATCAATATAACAAGTGAAGTACCTGTTGTTTATGGAGTGATGTGATACAGTTTCATTAGGTTTTAACATATAAATACAAAAGTCCATCATGATAGTAATGATGATGTAATTACATATATATAAGTATTCATTCATTCATTGGTAGTAACTGTCCAGGGTTCCGGTTATATATATATATATATATATATATATATATATATATATATATATATATATATATATATATATATATATATATATATATATATATATATATATATATATATATGTATATATATTTCAGGGTTAGGGTTAGTGTGTGTTTGTTTTTGTTTTTAAGTCATTTTTATGTGAAAAATATTTTCAGTTGCTGGAAAACCTGAGAGGTTAAGGTTAGAGTAACCTTTATCACCTGAAGAACATAAAAAAAAACTGGACAGGGACCATATTGTTATGGTCAGATGATCTGATCAGGGCTATTTTAGGTATAAAATATCCCTGACCTTCTTCAATGAGTGGTTTTAATGTTTTGAGACATTTTTGTATGGTCCATAAATATGCCATTTACAGTTCATGGACAACTGATACCTGCAAAATGTTACCTTACGCTTGTATTACATAAGGGATTGTACATATATCAACTGATGTATTATTACATGTTGCTAATTACTTATATATACTACATATATGGCATTAATGTTACATACAGGTTGATCCTAAAGCCTGGCACTGTGTTTATACCAAGGTGTCTACTGACTAATTCCTTAGTGATTGTAAAGACAGGACAATTTAACATTGATTCATCACCGTGTTTTACTCAGACACCTCAGTAATTCAATAAACATAACTGTGGTCTGCTACATTTCCACAGCTATAGCTTTAGCTGAAGTTAAAAAGAAAGCAAACAAAACCAAGACCATTTTGTCCGCCGGATACACAGCCTTTCAGACATTAACCTTTAATAAAAACCATTAGCGCACACACTTGGGATGAAAATAGGACATAACACATAATACAAATTGTTATAGGAGCCTTTACAAGGGTTGAGATTGCAGTCGGAAACGGGATCATGCATCAGCACGCACATTACAATGAGCATGGTTTCAGGTGCTGTGTGAGGCATTCTCGAGTTCCAGAGCGTCTGAATGGCCGTGAGAATGTTTCTATTCTAGGTGGCTAAGATGGAGAAAGGCTGCTTGTGACGCAAATGCTGTTTTAGACTGAGCGCATGATAAATGCAGCAGCTACATGCCTCTAGATCTAAGCTCATCTTTGGCAAGCCGTCCTAAACAATTACAATGACTTCACCCCCTCTAAAGCTGGAGGAATGTCTGTTTGTATGAGTGTGGACTGCGTTTGTTCAAACTCGTGTGGAAGAGCTACTGACGGTTGTTTGTGTTATTTTGGCCGGCTTGAAAGATGGAGGCAATACTTGGACTCTCAGATCTTGCTGATCTGTGTTGGAAAAATGCACGTCCTCTGCGCTAATGCAATGCCCAGCTAAGCTCATTCTCAGGACCACTCCATCCACTCTTTTTTCCCTATTTTGATTTCAGACAGCGAGCCAAATGCGTGTGCTACGGCACGTCCGCGGCACAAAACGGAAAAACCGAGGGCAATTAATCAGCCAGAAAAAAAGAGGGAAAGGGGAAGCGATTAGGAAGGTTTGCGTTGAGTGAAATCTCCTGATTAACCCAAGTAATCCCAAACATGAGCGCATGCTGCACTATGTCCTGCTTATTTATTGTCTTAATTCAACTGTCAGATATATATATATTTTTGCCTAAACATGGACATTGAGTTTTGGCAGGTCAATAGGTCAAAGGAGGTGGTGTAGTGTATGTTAAAATAATAGTTAATCCCACAATTTTATATATACACCACTCTCCCTTAACACAGATGTACCACGAAAATAGCAAGTTGTTGGGCATTAAAAAAAAGCCTATGTCACATTTTGTAACACAATTTTCAAAGTTATACAACCATTCATGCAGTTTGTAACGTAACCTTCTATTTTATCGTAGCTATAGTAGCCATGGCCAGATCTAAAATGTGTGTAAGTGTGTGTGTCACTGCACGGATTGGGTTAAATGTGGATAACAGATTCTACTGTATCCAAGTGCAGTGGCCAATAATGTGTTTCCACTTTTAATTCTAATTCTGTATGACACTCCACTGGCAGCCAATGACCAAGTGCACCTATAGTTTGCTCCTCAACACATACCACAAATGACATTCTTCAAATATATAAAAAGATTATCACATTGCAGATTTACATTTGTCAATCAGTGATATTTATGTGAGGAAAAACATATATATATAAAACATTTTCACTTAATTAATTCAGCTCATATAGTTGATAATTCAGCTCAAATAGTTGATATTGATCAGTATCTCAATTCAGTTTTAAGAAGAGTTATATGTTTGTAGTTATATGTTTTGGACTTGGCACCAAAGCTACAACGATCTCCATCCTGTTCATAGCTTCAGTACGAAACAAAGATGTGCTGAAATTCACAAATCCAACATGTCTTCACTAAACCAGTTTGTCTGCAGAGCTAAAACTCAGGCTTGTTTTTCTCCTAACGGTGCACTGCAGAGCCCCACTAACCTAATCAAATCACACAGACAGAGTCAGAATGTTGGTCTTCAGCTCAAACTGTGTCTACTGCAATCCAAACACCACTGTCCTTTAGCCAGCCAGATCCCACCCCTCCTTTCCCCGATGTACCCAAACACAGGAATTTATCATGGTAAAAACACATCCTCCAGCCAAGAGCTGCTGTTTGCCCTGCAGACCTCCGTCAGGTCTAGTAGAAGATCTGACAGGCCTAGAACTGGCGGCTAGGATATTTTTCCCAAAACCAAAACCCCAGATGTCCGTTCCAAGCAGAATGGCTCAAAGTTATGCGTTTCCAAAACATCCAGCATATGGGGTTCTAATGGAAGACTTGCATGTTGTTCTGCACTTCAGTTCCTCACTTTCACAATATCACAACCTGCATGGTATTATGCATGGTAATAATAATAACAATAATAATAAAATGATCATATAATAATACTAATATAATGAATTAATACAGTAATAATAACATAAGCTCACACTGAGACCCAGCCTGCAAACTGGCCCTAGCTGGGGAGAAATCTCTATGGTTTTGTAACATGTTTCTATGACTTCTACATGTCTACAGCTTTCGAACACTGCTATTAGAACAATTTACAGCATGCCTGTGCTGCACGTTCTATATCTGAACTTAAACACAGGACTCTATGTATGTCTTTGAGTATTAGCAGCTTGCTGGGACGTGAAA
The DNA here is from genome assembly GCF_029633855.1 of Hoplias malabaricus. NCBI lineage: Eukaryota > Metazoa > Chordata > Actinopteri > Characiformes > Erythrinidae > Hoplias > Hoplias malabaricus. The sequence continues at coordinate 39,406,699 of NC_089806.1, read as the reverse complement.
TGAAAGTGTATCTTTATCCCAATAAATCATATCTAGGCCCACCCAAAATAATTGCACCTAAAGTAAAGTAGTCGCAGGACTTGGACCTTGGGCGAACAGAAATTGTTGGACACAGAACTGTGGCTTTTGGAGCTGTTTCATAGCGTGCCTGCCATGGGGAGTTACTGTGTCCAGCAAACAGACAGTCTCTGACGAAGGTGGACAAGGTGTGATCACTCAGGAGGGAAAGCTTTGAATAGCAGTGTTTGTGTGTGTGTTTGTTTGTAAGGTTTTAATCATTTTCAAGTCAAAAATGTACTTATTATAATAATAATTTTTATTATTATTAATATTTCATTATATACACATTTATAAGAATTCAACAAGGACCAGATAGTTATTTTCAGGTGCTTTGGCCCTTGTCGATTCCCCAGTGCTGTCCATTTCTCCCATATTCAACATGTCCCCTTTTTATTATTAATATCTGGTATATCAAAGATGATTATAACATTGTTATAAGATCAGTTTTTCACTATTTATCTAGCGGTCATCTTTTAAATTTTTTAACACATTTTTGTAATATCCATAAAAAATGTTTGGTGGTCTTTTAGTTCTCTACCAAAAGTTTGTATTACAAATTAGTTGTTACTTACATAAGTGATACATTCATATGTGTTGCAAATAACTACTACATAATACAATTGTAATAGCACACAATTATATGTTTTATAGCTTATAATAAAAGACTGGGTGTTGGTATTCCTCAATAAATATCCCCTGATTAAGCACTACCAGCATTTGCGCTAAGGCAGTGACCTTCCCAGGGTCTGGAGCCACTAAACCCTCCAAAAAAGAATATCTATAAAATCCAGACTCAAAAGTTTCCAGCTTTTCTTCAAAGCTCTGTGGTACTTAGATATAAATCTGAAACTTACAAGCCACAGCAGAACACCAAAGGGTATTTCCCAGCTTTCCCGCCGACCTCAATTCAAGGTGCCTACCCAAGGGTCAATGACATCACATTAGAGGTGTGTATATACACACGTGCACACCATCACATACACACGCCATAGTGTACAACTGGGAACCAGGTCTGAGAGTGGCTGTGAGAGTGCAGAAAACATTAGCTTAGCAGATTTACAGTCTTGATTACCACCCACACCAGCCAGTCTAATAAGATGTGGGATTTCAAACCCAGCTGCAAAAATCACACACCTGCTGACTCACGCTCTCCACCCTAACAAAGGGAATTACGTTATCTGAAGTGTTTTTGCACTCAAAGTCTGTCCGATGAGGCTGAATTAACTAAATTAGCCCAAGATGCTTTCTTGTTAGCCTCTGCTTCAGCCATTTTGACCAACTCACACTGAGAAAATCCAAAAGTAACAAGCATTCAAGACAGAAAACCAGGCCCATAAACATTGTATGGAACTTAGAGACCAGAACCCTGATGGGAGCTGAAATCTGAGCTTATACTATGATCAAAATTGGTGCCATACCAAGATAATGGGTTTAATCAAGATAGCGGCAATAGAAATGTAAACTCAAAAATGTGTCACCGTATGGTCCATAAGATTTTTTGTTGTTGTCTATTTGGCTGGTTAACTGCAAATTAGTATATATAATTGAAGTCTGGAAGTAGGAAAGGGTTTGTAATGCCATTGTGACACCAACAATATACTTACAGTGGAATAAAGCAGAATTCCTTAAGTAATGGCATTTAAGGAATATCCCTGAGGGATGAGCCCAGTGAAAGGGGAGGTATACTCCACTGACATACTTGTAGATCATAATTAAAGGTGTAAAAGGTGTGTGATCTAAGGTCGATCATTAGCAGTTAAAGAAAATCTTGTAATTACATAGGTAATTATATAGTTATTACATAATTTGTTATGAAACTGGCTCCTTTTAAAGACAAAGTAAGGTTTTTACCTTATTTACAGTATATTAACATATATTTTGTACTACTAATAAACACAGATGTGATGATTCTTCAAAGCTTACCAAATATGAACACTGATACAGCTCATTTATTGAGCTACATACATAAAACATAATAACAACAAATGTCAGATGAGGCATTTCAAGTCCAAAACACTTGGGTGATCTATTAGTAGTTAAGAATTTGCCCTAGATTTTAAAACACCTTCCAAACATTGCTGTTTTCCTCTGGAGAAATCTCGATAAGAAGTGGCAGGCCCAGGCTAATGTGGACACTAGTATGTGCCAAAGATGACTGGCACAAAAGGGAATGACATCACAGTCCCATAATGGCCAGGGGGGGATACAAAGCCAGGCTGGGACCCTATCAGCCGCTTGGTCTAAGTTTGACCTAGATGAGTTCATAATAATACTTCTGCTATTACATCACTAAGAGCTAAATCTGAGTGACCCAGAGGCTTGACCTGAACCCTTGACACTTGCCACCAACCGAGAGGATTGGTCCGTTGAGTGAAATTCTATTCTAAGCATCAGTTCGCATGGAACTCAATGCCAGAATAGAGGAACTAGCATCTGCCCAGCGGCCTCATATCCTTGCATGAGTGTGAGAGTTAGCGTAGTGGCTATTTCCTAGTTGACCACAATCGTGTGTGGCTCGGCAAACTCGCGGACCTCCGGCACTCTTGCTGGAGTTGTTGCCTAGATACCAGGATGTGGCATGGGCAAATAAGCCAGGGGGAAGGCTCTGGAATTGATAGCAATTATAAGTCTGAAGAAAATATCCCCTGTTCTTTAAAGTAGCCTGCTTTTTTTTTCCCCTCACTACATTTGAGTTTGTTTTGTGGTCATTTTGGGTTTTACGGTTTGGCTTCGTCAACACACTGTGGAGACCCCCAACAGTAAGATTACAAATATCACACAAACACACATGGTCTTTGCGTCAGAGCGCCACACACAGACTCACCAAACTTTAGACCTCACCAAAGCAGTGTTGCTGTGCAGCATAACAACCGCCACACACACATACACACACACACACATATCCACAAACCACAGTAGGCATAATAAGATACATGGCAATTTATTTACACCCTGCTTCATAAACCACAAACATGAAGGCTACTGTCCATGTCATTACGCTAGTGAACGTTCTACTAGAACACACTGTCCACACTGAAAAGAAAAAATACTGGCAGCTGCGGTTGCCAGATTTTCACTGTAAAAATGCATAAGGTAGTAGTATGGTTTTCTTGGCAACCGTACATTTTAAATTAAAGAACTGTACTTTTTTACAATATAATATTGTAAAAATATGCTGTGAAAAACATATTTACATTACAAATATGTGTTTGCCATACAATTAGCATGCAAATATTGTGACAAATGCATAAATGGAGATGGAATGGAAGATAGCCATACTGCGAAATAACATCTTTTATACAGATACAGATCTTTTATAAACATTTTTGTCAGTGCAGGCAAGAAGCAGGCCAGTGTTTATTAACTTCTAAAATGGAAACCCAGTGTATAGAAGCTTTTTCTTCTGATGTCCTATGGCCAGGTGATTGCAGATACCGTGAGAACATCAGGTCCCCATACCTGACCCTTGACTTGTGCTATAGGTGAGTGTGGAGTAGAGTCCCCTGCCTTGCAAGTCATGTGTGTGTGTGTGAGGGGTGTGGGGTCGCTCGAGCGCAGCCCACAGCTCTGCGGTTCCCGTTAGAGAGGAAATTCCTCCAGTGGGCCGTCCCACACCTGCACAAACATACCGTGCCATTCACTGAGCTACGCTCGCTAACGCCCCGTAGTTCGGCCCCAAAGAACACCCAACTGTCTGCCCAAATTCACTCACACTTTCTCCTTTTCTCACGGAAACACACACTCACACACACTCACGCAAGGCTGGGTGTCTGAGCCAGGTATGTTTTTAACTGAGGATTGCTTGCTGTTGAGTTTAGGGTTTGCTAGTCTTTTTGCGAATCTCAAGTTGAAAAAGCTGGCAAACGACTTCTTGGGGCAGCTTGGATTTAAATGCTAACTGTCCCAAAAGCACGTTCCAAACTGAACCCACAGCCTTCACCTGTACAGTCGCTAGAGTACTGGTCACTTTAACAGTGGTATAGATTTAAGGTAGAGACCATTTCAGACCTGAAAACCTATATAATGAGAATCTAGAGAACACCCATTGCTTTATGGGTAAGATTTTTTTATTTTGCCAAATAATATCAAGTCATTCATGTATAAACCACCATTAACTGAATATCTATGTCCTTTGAGCCCTCAGACATCACTGCACTTAAGCCCAACACTCCCATTGGCTTAAAGACCATTAGATAAAATTGATATATATTATGTGTTTATGATCTTTTTAGATTTTTAAAATGATATTCCAATGTTTAGGGGATGGGAATTTTGAAAAAAGACAAACGGTGTTTTGTTCAAAAACATAACAAACATTGATTGTCAAATGGACTCATTAATTCATATGTTCACTCCTAATTAGCCTCTTAATGTGAACAGCAGGGACTTTAGTCATGTTAAAGTACAGCAAAAATCTAGCAGACGAAGCACATAAGCTTGCAATTAAAGGAATTTGGGTCAAACGTGCTTTCTACATCAGACACTTTGGCTTGAAATTGAATGTGTGTTGCTTCTTTTCATTGACTCCATTTTGCCTCTCTCTTCTCTCTCTCTCTCTCTCTCTCTCTCTCTCTCTCTCTCTCTCTCTCTCTCTCTCTCTCTCTCTCTCTGTCTCTCTCTCCTCTGTTATATCTTTCTTCATAAAGCCTGCTGTGACCAATTAAGGCACTCTGCTCTGTCTGCTTTTATTTCCAAAGGCTTGTTTTTCTCGCCGACCCACTGGCTGGAGAGTCTCACAGACCCCCGGCTCCCGGCCCCTGGACCTAAGCCCCTGGCTCCTGGGTTCGTTTTTCTCCTGGCAGAGTACGAAGCTATGGCACAGGACCTGCTGAAGAAGAGCAGACTTTCCACACTGTAAAAAAAAACTTTTTAATGGTTAATGCAGTGTTATATTTACTTTTTTACGATTTACCAATTTTTTTTACATATTGCCCAGACCTAGTTGAACATTGCTGTAAAGATTTGATGTCATTTAGCCTTGAGCCTTTAGCCAGTGAGGTCACATAGTACCCAATGATGAATGTAGTTGTATGTCCATCAAATCCATGTTCACCTCCAGTTGGATCGCTGTCTGTCTCGTCATCTCTCTCTCTCTCTCTCTCTCTCTCTCTCTCTCTCTCTCTCTCTCTCTCTCTCTCTCTCTCTTCTGTCTCTCTCTCTCTCTCTCTCTCTCTCTCTCTCTTCTGTCTGTCTCTCTCTCTCTCTTCTGTCTGTCTCTCTCTCTCTCTTCTGTCTGTCTCTCTCTCTCAGACTGTCTCAGACTCTCTATTTTCTGAGCTGCTGGTTTATGGTGAGATAAGTCAACACGACGTCTGGAGTTCGGGGGGAAAGCAAACACGTGTGAACTGCATTCACGTCACGGCCCTCGTCATCAGGACCAAATTAGAGTCGCAGAGACCCCCTGAATATTATAACCTTTGAAACATTTTTAATGGAAGAAAGACATTGTGGCAAACAATGTGCAACAGCATGAGCAAACAATAATGGTGCTCAGGAATAAGAGCAGTACAAAGCAAGAACCCTTGGTATGATTTTACTAGCTATAATGAGAGACTCTTGGATCTTATTCCTTTTTAATACCATTCATTTTTTTATGTATGTTCTTTGAGTATATTTCAAAGTCTGTTAGTAATTATTTACATCCAAATGGAATGCTTTCTTACAGTTTGTAATTGTGCTTTGAGAAAAATGAATGTAGCCTATTAGCATTAGCATAGCATGACCAGGTTAACCAAACCCTGTAGCTTGCAATCGTTTTTGGAAAGACATATTTTCTTTTTTTTAATCATTACTATTGGTTAATAGCTCATTAAATTTTAACAAAATGTAGGACTGTTACCCGTTTCAGTAGCAAGGCCTCCCAAAATCTTTACATACTAAAGAAGCAGCCATACAATGTGTATAAACCCTTATACAAGCACGTTTTGACCATTAGTTGTTTAATAAGGCGTTTATAACACATGCATTTACATCTAATAAAAGTGTACAAAGTCAGTTTGTACATAGACTTAAAATGAAGATTAGATTGGACATAAAAACATGATTTTGTTATAAAAACTAAGCTATATGTGGATTTATCTACTACATAAAACATTTTAATAGTTTATCAAATGTTTATATATATGTTATAATTACAAAAGAAACATACATAAGCCACTTCAAACAATGTAAAGGTTATGGTTATGTTTCTCCACATTGCTGACCGAACTTTTGACCCTTTCTCTGCTAAACACTCCAAGCAGGACCATGAGAACATGAATCTTTAGGTGAGAGGTCGTTCTTGACTTTGTTGCCTAGGTCACACTTAATGGGACATTTGGAATCTCAGAGTTTCCAGCCATTACAGAGAGTACTGTGAGCTGCTTTCCCAGCACATCACAAACTTCAAACACCCCAGGTGTTGGAATGTCCGTCACAGGGCTGGGACACTGCCCGTCTCTCTGGGCCCCGAGCCAGCAAACAGACCCCTCAGTGTCCAGTGTGAACTGGACTACAATCTGTCCACACAGGAGCCTGGTCCAACCCCCTTCTGCACTGTATATCAGTACAGTTCAGTTATTATTGCACCCTACTGCACTTACAGTCCTACAGTCATGTTTTAGTGAATACCAACACATTGACTAACCATTAGCACATGTTAATGCCTTACATCAATGCATACCAACACTAATAATAAATACATTAGTGCACCATGGGGTGCCAACAGTTATTATCCATTCATAAATGCGCCACAATGTATTGTACTGTATTATTACACATATATTACACCTTAATAAGCAGTCTAGTACTACATACATTGCAATAAACCACAAGAACTCCAGTATATTATAGCATTGTATTAACAATCTATATATGAACACAAACTACTGAATGCATTATTGCATATTATTTACAATGTAATAAACAGTCAATGATGGTATACCACTCTCTGAACAAAAATTACTTAGGTGTTATGCTTAAGAATAAGGGGTTAAGGTGTTTTCATCACTCATTAACAAACATATTAATAAGCAGTCTATTACTCCACATTAAAGTCTATACACTAATACCATTTAGACAGTAACTTCAAGATATTTGTTACTAATAAAGTGGCCAGTTCGCAGAAGTACAGGCAACAATTAGTGGGGAGTGTGTTCCATTTCATGCTTACTGTTAGAAAGTGTATAACTGTTTTATTACGTCATTACATTTATTACAATGTTATAACTATTAAATAGTACTACGTGCACCAGAAAGTCCACAAGTTTTTCAGTCCATAATAATACACATAAAACCCTCGCCACAGGCTCAGGAAAGATCAAAGTCAGTCAGAGTCTGTTTGACTTTTCAGGCTTTAATGCTCTCTGAACTAAAGTGCCTATTGTAGCACATGTTCCTTCCATCAGTAGATTGACTGGAGCTGCCTTGAGCTGCTGCTTTGAACTGAGCTGCTGTTCCCGACAGATCATTACTTCATCCCACAAACTGGATTTGTTCTTGTCCAGCCAACAGATTTCAGCCTTTAATACAGCACGGTTCTCATGCTGGCTCTGTCAATAACGTAATTAGTTTTGACTCAGTTTATTTGAGTTTGTCTTACATTATTTGGAGTTTTAGGGACATTAACAGCGACTTATGTCTTGGATACTGTTACCCATATTAAGCCTAGACTTTAAACCTGCACTATGTCCCAGGTCTTTAGGTTGATGTATTGGAGACCTGCGATAGAATTAGGACATTACATGCCCAAAGATTTGTAAACAATCCTTTAAACCAATGAATGCCAAAAGCAACTAAAGAGGTATAAAGTGCCTGGGGCTACTGAGCTGTACATCAGTGAAGTGAGAATTATCAAGTGTAATTCATTTATTCATTTTCTGTAAAGACTTCATTATGTTCGATATTGTGCTGGGTCCTGAGCTTACCCATCATTGGGCACAAGGCACACTGTAAAAGATTTCTTGTAAATTTTACAGCAAAATACTGGCAGCAGAGTTCCCAGCCATTTACCGTATTTTTTACATGAACACTACTGTATTTCAAATTTACAGCATATTACTGTAATTGAATAATAAAATAATTTACTGTAAGTACTGCGATTTACAGTAAAATACTGGCAGCAGAGTTCCCAGGCATTTACCGTATTTTTACAGGAACACTAGGGTACTTCAAATTTACAGCATATTACTGTAATTGAATAATACAATAATTTACTGTAAATACTGTGATTTACAGTAAAATACTGGCAGCAGAGTTCCCAGCCATTTACCGTATTTTTACAGGAACACGACTGTATTTCAAATTTACAGCATATTACTGTAATTGAATAATACAATAATTTAAAGTAAATACTGTGATTTACAGTAAAATACTGGCAGCAGAGTTCCCAGCCATTTATCGTATTTTTACAGGAACACTACTGTACTTCAAATTTACAGCATATTTCTGTAATTGAATAATACAACAATTTACTGTAAATATTGTGATTTACAATAAAATACTGTTGCAGACTTGCTGTAAATTTACAGCATTTTTTTACAGTGCAGGATCCCACATTAAACAATCTGCCAGTCCATCACAGGGCATCACACACTCACCCTATCACTCACACACTCACCATTCAATACCTTTTGGATGTGTTGGAGTGGTGTTTGTGGTCCAGAACTTCATGCCACATCAGGTCCCCTAGGACCACATGCTTGTGAAAATGCTAACCCCATACTGAATCTTTTATCAAGTTATAACAAAGTCCACAAGGTTTGATTTGTGACCTGTTTGACGTCTATGAATAAATCTGCCAGCAGAAATCATAACTTCTGCCTTGAGTTATTTCTTTTGGAAATTTCTTTTGGAATCGGAACGCTGGGAATTGAATCACTTTTCCCACCCATTTGAAGGCAACCATTTTTGCTGTTTTACATCTGGAGCAGTCTAATGTTGTGTTTGGAGTCTTGCCTATGGAATCTTATGCGTGTAGCATTGTGTAGCACCTGCCTGAGCTGGGAAAGGAACCCTGTTCTGCCATGTAGATGGCACCAGCACTATCCACGATGCTACACAACCACATGTTTCAGCTCTTGTATGGTGACTGTTTGACAGCATGGTGTGCTGCATGGCTCAGTCCCTGAACCACAGCCAAAACATGGATTGAATTTGGAACATCGGTTTGAAGTTATGAACTAGGTGTTAAACCACGGCGTAGGCATGAAGATCAAGAGCGCAACCACATCATTTACACAACTTAATTTCGCATGCTGGCATCCTGAGGTGAGACAGACCTCTGTTTTTACTGAATGTCACAGAGCTCAGTGTTATGTAACTGTCACCTGGGTGCCATAGATTAAAACCTGCAGCCCATGGTTTTACAGGTTGTTTTGAAAGGCCAGGGCACAGAAACTGCTCTATTGGTTCCACTTTTAGCCATCCACAACCCAAGCTCAGCCTCAGCTTGTTTCGAAATGGGTTTACTTTCATTCTTACATATTTACTTTATTACTGTTTTGCCGTCTCCTGTCATCTATTCATTTATTTCACATTAACGTGGTCGTTGAACATCCCTTAGACCAAATGGGACACATTAACAACACAGTAGTAATAGTGTAATTACTGTGATGTGTTCACTATTACAGCTCAGGTAATTAAGGGCACACACACACACACACACACACACATCACATACACATCAACCTCAGATTAACTTTAATTAAATGTTAACTAGATATTAGCTGATTATACATTTACACTGGTCTGTATTATAACATGTAGTTACACAATTATAAGCTGTTTATAAGGTATCTGTTGGTTATTCATATACACTGGTGGTTTCATATGTGCATTTCAGTAATAGTGTAATACATACGTAACAGTAATGCATCACAGTAGATACACTGCTGCCACATGCATTGTTAATAATTAGTTACATATTAATAATTAGTTACATTATTAATGACAAACTAATACAATACGTACATAAGACCACAGGCTCGTTTAATATTGGGTTCAGTTTTTTTCTTTGCTTGTGTTTTTTGGTGGTGCGTGTGTAATCTAAGTGGAAAAAAAGCATTCCCTGCACCTTGGTTTCAGACAGTTTGATAGTCTGGATCCCAGACGCAGCACAGAGGGGGCTTTGTGGAGCTGTACAGTGGTGTGGGCTTTCAAGTAAGTGGGGGGTGGTCTCATAAGGGGTTGAGACTGTCTCTCAAAGGCAGGTGACTAGCGTGAGCCAATGGATAGTTCAGATTTGCCTTTTTTACTGTTTAAGATGTCTCCAGATGGATGTAAAGACAGACAGACAGCCTTCAGAGAGCCAAGCACCAGAGCTGCAGCCAGATTCCAAACCCATCATGTAACCCAGACTCCTTACATAATCGTTTATCACTTATCACTCACTCTGCTTGGCCGAGAACACTAAAGACACGGTTCTGTGTGCTAACGTCGACAGAAAAATGTTGCCAAGTGCTTTGGTAGTTCAGACCTAATTTGCATAATATGATAATAAGCTGTTTAATTCAATCAATTCAGATTTAAACACTGAATCAATTTTTAAAAGCATTTTGAACAGCCTCCTAAAGAGCACTTCAAACTTGTTAGTTTTTAAGCAAAAGTCTGTCCTTTTTTACCAGTTTTCAAAATGTAAATAAGGATTCTAAAGATAGAGGAGCCAATTTATAGATAAAGCAAAGCCCACTGTGCCAGACCACCACACAATCACTTTCTCAGAGCAGTTGTTACACATTCAGCAAAGCATCCACCAGCTCTGTCTAACTTCACCTGGGACCAGACACATGTGCCCCAGACAGAGTGGACACTTGCACATCTGTGTGTGTGTGTGTGTGTGTGTGTGTGTGTGTGTGTGTGTGTGTGTGTGTGTGTGTACCAGCATGACTGCAACTCATCAATCAGCAGGTGGAAAAATCTTATTCCTCTGGGACCACACACTTGTGAACTTGCAAACTTTCCATTTTGAAACATCCCACCCTCTTCACACTCCCCCTGAGGGAGGTGTTTATTATTTTAACCTTTATTTGGCATCTTTTGTTTATTTTCAAACCAGTCTTTAACACACAGTCGCTTTCCTGAGCTATTAAAATGTAACTGTACTAGTACTAAACAAGTAACAGTAATAACGGTATAATTATGTGTTAATAATACACACACAATTAAGAATTTATATAAACATTTATATAACTTCAGAAATACCCATGTAGTTCCAGAACTGTTTTTTGTTAAATCATTTATGTAATTACACAGTTAAACCAATGAGGTTGATACATGTGTGAATTTACAGAAGCTGTGCCACTGTAATTCATCTGTGGAGAATTCATGAGCATTGGTTACATTGTAGTTATATATTAACAGCATACATATTACAACATAGTTATTAAATAGTGTTATATAGTAAATAGTATATATATATACATATATATATATATATATATATATATATATATACAGCTAGTCATTTGTAATAGATAAAATATTTCAGTTGTTACAGCAGTTTTTCTAATTTGTAGCATATCTCCAAATGTAATTTATTCATAAGAATTTAACTTTCTTTCCAACATTGTTTGTCATGTTGGGTGTATATATTATTAAATATACACATGCCCAATATCACAACCTTCACCCAAAACCTCAACACTAGCCACAACCCTAACACTAACATTATTTTCAACACTATAGCCATCACCATAACTCTAAACCTAACCTTAACCCTAACACCTTCATGTGGGTAGATTTAATAGCAGTTTGTGCATTGTGCACTTTAGTGACACAACATCTCAAAACTGCCACATTGGCCCCAAGTTTGTAAATGTTTGCATTTATTGCTTTAGCCGTGATACCATTTTGTTTGCACACAATATAAAGGCTATGTGATGGTGCAAAAAATATACCACATATTATAAAAACTTCCATCAAATTGTGTAAATTAATAAAGTATGTGTTCTGAGATGCATTTATATTTATATTTCAAATGCTATGTGTCCTCAGACTTTTGGAGAGTTTGAACATGTTGACAAAGGCCTCGGGTGGCATCTGGATTGGCTGCACATTTCAGTGTGTCTCTGGAAGTAATTACAGCTACTATAGGAGAACAAAACCCATACAGCCTCCATGACGTTATCAGCATCAGCATCAGCCAGAAGCACAGGCCACTTCCTCCAGCTCCACTATTCCTGCCCTAAACACTTGAGCACATTAACTGACTGAGCTCTGATATAATAATTAGTGTTGTTTTTTTAGGGCCTAGAATGTTTTTTGGGTCCCCTGTTGATAACAGAAATTGTTATTAATATATTTTAAGACTGAAATTCTGCTTCCAGAACTGCTGCGTCTGAAATGAAGAGTAACCACAGGGACTGTCCAGCCTTTACTGCAGTAACAACAGATACACTCTAAAAAGAACCAACTTAATTGAATTGCTTCAATTGGTAACAAGGAATTCAATTAAGTATATCCAACTTAATTTTTTAAGTTTTTGAAGGTTGAACTTAAAAAATTAAGTTGGATAAACTTAATTGAATTACTTGTTACCAATTGAAGCAATTCAATTAAGTTGGATCAACTCTTCTCTTTTTAGAGTGTATCTAGATGAGTGTTTATAACATGTCAAAACTTTTCTATAACATTTATATAAGGATCTGATGGTGTTTTGCCATGAGACCACTAGTGAGGGGAGTAGTGTTACTGGTTCACACCTCTTTCCATAAATACTAATGGTGCTCCATGGCTTCAGAGGACAGAGCAATGTATGTTGTTAATTAACACATAATAACATGTAATTACACAATTTAATAACATAATACATATGATATGTATATGTCATAGGTATGTGGATTTATAAAAGCTGCACTGTAATTCATCTTTGCTGAATTCATGAGCATTGTTTATATGAATGTTGCCTATATTATTAATATGTAACTACAAAGTTAAAAATACAATAAAATATATAATAAAATTAAGGCATTTTTCATTTTTTTTCTTTTACCAGGAGTTTTTTTTTTATTATTTGGGAGGTGGGGGTGCGGGTAACTTGTTTGTAATGGATTACTTCTTTGAATAACTACTCCAGTATGAATGATTTATATTATTACTATCAAATTAAAACTTCATATCCCCAAATATTATTTATTTACAAGCTGGATAAAATGGTCTTGACTCTAAATGAACAGTCAGACTTTCAGAATTAATAGAACATTTACTAGTGATTTTGGGCAAATTGTGTGGGTGCTTCACATTCGGGAGTCACCTCAACCACCACCAATGTTACAAACAATGTAAAGCACTTTTGGGTCTAGAAAAGAACATATTGACATCAAGTGTGTCTACTCTAAATTGTCCCTTCCAATGGCAAAACTTGTTTTTATGGAAATTGTGCTTAAATCATGATGTTCCAGACTTGGACCAATCAGCTGGAAGCATCAACAAACAGAAAGAGCCAGCGTTTGATATTCTTCAAAAGCTCCATGCCGTGAGCTGCCATTTCCCAGCGCCTTCAAGATTAGCCAAGGCTAAGTGACCGCATTTCAGGTTTGCATTAAGACCTATTCCCGGTTACACCCTCAAGGCACACAGTTCCAGTCTGTCTCCTCACTGCTCTGGGTTGGGCCTGGGCCTATCACGTCCGCCCTGACTCAGCTCCTGCCCAGATTACAGCTCTAAGTGTGTAACAAAACCAGATGGACTTCATTAAAACTGTGGAGTGTGTTAGATACAGCAAATAAAACTGTCTGGGTCTAGCCCTTGTCGAGTCACTGAGTGTATCTGGAAGTTGCTCAATGCTGAGTGTTGGTTATAAAGCTCTCCTTCCAACACTGGGCTGGGGAACCTTGGAACTGTGTTCTTACAGAATGATGGAACTCACTTTCAATATTTCTGAGATGGGTTTATGATCCAAAACCAAACTTTCCAAATCAATATTTGAACTCAGCAATGCATTTTGAGTTGAGGCTGAGTGCAGTCAAGCCCTCACAACAATTTTCCAACATCTAGTTTTTGTAAATATCTAATATTTCTCATAAAAATGTGGTGGTAAGGGTTTTAAAAAATATTCAACATATTTCTCAATACGTTAGGCCAAATATTTCAAGGGAAATGATCACTGCAGGGTGATTGCATATCTGTCTAAACAGGGCATTATGGTCTTATTGGCCATAGAGGCATGTCCCTTTGCATTGCATTACGTTAGAAAAATGGCCAGAAGATGTAAACCCATACAGTGTAACATTCAGGGTCACAGAGGGCTGTTTTTTTTTTTTTAAAGGGACAATATTTTGGCCAGACTGAATGTGATATGTTCATTTCCCCATGGAACAAGACCACAACAACATGTTGTTGCTGACTGATAAGGTCCAACCATCCAAAACAAAGCTTATCTTCAGCGTCCAGTTTATTCCCAACCTTTCAGCATTGAATAATTGAAGATAAGGTTGACCACAGTTTCTGACTCTATTGAAGTCATTTATTTAAGCATGCAGTCAAATGAGACACTCTGGAGCAGCTGTACATGGCCCTCAGGTCACATACCCATTGCCAAGTGTTGGCTATGAGACGCTTGTCACAGTGTGAATTTCATTAACAAAAACTATGACCAAAGAAGTTAATTGATGACCTATTTTTCACAACAAAAACTTGGTGAGAACTAATTAAAAATATATCTCTGTAGACAAGAAATATGACAAAATGTGCACATCAAATTAAAAACTAAGCAATAAAGTGAAAGATGAATGAATGTACCATTATTTCTGATTTGAAAACACAAAAAAAAAAACATCTGTTTGCCATTTCCAGAGCAAAGAGAGCGGCCAAGCGAAATAGTGAAGAGGAGCCATCTCCCAAAGAATCATACAGGTGTCACTCATTCAACTCTTATTGATTGATTCATAGAGTTGAAACTCTTGGCTTCAACTCAGTCTCAGCTTAGAGACCTAATGCAGTGCACTTGGACTTAACGTTAATGCCTAAAAAATGCAAAATGTATTTGATGAAAATATGTGGCTATATTTCTCCTATAATTATGGGTATTAAGAGTTTAATTTAGTAATCTAAAATAGTAAAAACTTTAAAATGTCATCACAAATATACATTGCTAGTACACAGCAAATAACACAGTGTTAAATCAACACTGTTTATGTTAAATTAACACTGAGAGTGTTGACACATTTACAATGTTGCACTAATGATGTTGATTGGCGAATTTGCTGTGTATTCATTGACTAAAACCAACAATAATTCAGTGACCAAATGAGACCAAACCTAATACACTGCAGCCAAAAATTAACACTGGCTTGTGTACAGGATTGCACTGGCTGGGGTAATGAACCATAGCCCTGGGATAAAATTTGGATAACTGGATCCAGAACTAGTTATCCAACATTAGCACTTGATTTGACTAATACCCTTATGGCTAAATGCTATCAAATCCTCACAACAATGTGCCATCTCAAAAAAAAAAAGATGTCTCCCTAATAATACTCTTGGTTAAACGTGCTATCCAGACACTTATGGAGCCCAGTTTCATTCAGAGGCATTGTTTCATGTCCAGTGTCAGGTCCAGCACTGCCCTGGCCTTCCATGTTCCTTGTAAATCCATTTCCTGAATAACATAGATTTTAAAGTTGGCATTTATGAGAAATTCCCAGAACAAAACTTTCCAAACCGTTTGACCAGCTGCTTCAAAGGTCACTACTGGTCATGAGAAGACAACTTTCATGAAGCAGGTGTCATTTCCAGTTGATCTTGTGCTTTCTTTCCAGAGCTTATGGAATTGTTCAGACAGGTGCTGTGTGCCAAAGAACTGGTGGATGCTTTTGTAGGATTATACCATTAGAATTGAGTTGTCCAGCCAAGAGATGACTGCACATTTTGTGCTTAAGTGTGCAAGACAAGAATACAGGAAGAACATGTTGAGATCTCACACACACAGATTCTCAGAAGTTTTAGTGCATTCTAGGAGATCAGGATTTAAAGCCATGCCAATCAGGAGAAGGAAGAACATGGAACATTGTGTCCCAAAGACTGATCACAGGATCTAAATCATCCCTTATTTTTTCCTCAATTCCAGCCACAAGCTACACTGATACAAGCTTGCTCTGCTTAATTGTTATTTAATGCATATTATGCAGATTGTTATGTGGCTTTGTCTGACTGCATTGTGCCAAGTGTAAAGTTTGGTGGAAGGGGGATTATGGTGTGGGGGTTATTATCAGGAGTTGGGTTCAGCCCAAGAGATCTTGGGTTGTTTCATGCTCCCAACTTTGTGGGACTTGACTATGCACCAGTGCACAAAGCAAGGTCCATAAAGACATGGATGAGCGAGTTTGGTGTGGAAGAACTTGAATGACCTCCGCCCAATAAAACATTTTTTGGGATGAATTAGAGTGGAGACTGGGAGCCAGGCCTTCTTGCCCGACATCAGTGCCTGACCTCAGAAATATGCTTCTGGAAGAATGGTTTCCCATAAACAAACTCCTAAGGGTGGGCCAAACAAGAATGGGATATAACTCAAGTTTACATGCGTGTGAAGGCAGACGAGCAAATGCTTTTGACAATACAGTTCATGCCAATAACTATATTCCACTTAGAGCTCAGCGTGAGACGTTGGTTGACAGTCCCTGCATTTTGTTCATTCATTCATCCTACCCATTAAATCAGAGCAAGGTCTCAAACATCAACTCTCTTGGATTCCTAGTCATGAATGGCTGTAGCATCATTGGGCCGGACATGTGATTTCTCAACATAAAATGCTAAGCCTCCTTTCAGGTGGACTTTATTTGGTAGTGGTTAAAGATGAGAACACAACTAAGAGATGGGAATGTGGACGGAGCCAAAACAGCCACTAAGCTGGAATTAGGTCAGAGTGAAAAAGCAGCAGGCAGCAGACCTCAAAACGTCCTGTAATTATCCATCAAAACAAAATTCCTCTAACGTCCAGCACCTGCACACATTAAAGAGAGAGAGAGAGGGAAAAAAAGAAACAGTTTGCCTTGGACGTATAGTGACCGCTCGGTAAATAAAGCAGAAACACCTGAAAGTCTTTTAGGCCACTCTAAAATTCTGACAGCTCTCTGAGGGGAAGCAAAGGCACGTGTGTGTTTACCGGACGGAGGCAAGGTTTCACATTAACTATTCGGGAAGGGGGGGGTGGGCGGCACAGCAGCAACTCTTTGATTTGAGAACTGGTCAGAACTGGACAGGATGCGAAGCCAGCGTGCAAACTCTACACCTGCCCAGGAGGGGGAGAGAGAAAAGTAGAGAAGAAAAACAGCCGCAAGTCACATTCTGGCGGCCCATCTATGAGCTTAAGTAGCATTTACTTTGGCACGTAATGAGACAAACAATGTATATTTGGCCAACACCAATCACAGCACTCAAAGGGCTTTCAGGAAACTAATTAGGAGAGGAATTTGAGTGGTTACAGGGAGAGAGAGAGAGAGAGAGAGAGAGAGAGAGAGAGAGAGAGAGAGAGAGAGAGAGAGAGAGAGAGACTTGCATTCCTCTTTTAATGAGAGTAAGCGAGAGTAAGCTATTTCCATGCTTTCACTTCTTTGAGTGAAATCTATACCTGGGGCAATGCACAATGCAGTAAACAGCAGTTACTTAAAAGGTACATTAGTAGTTGTCCCTAAAAATTACAGCTTCAAAATCATTGTGATGCTCCACTGAGCTGTAATAGGGAGAATACAGCCTCTATTGTTACTACTCCAGGCTCCGCACTGCAGAAACTGCACTATGTAACTGTTGGAAAAGGGTAGGAATATCAGCTTTAAACCTGCACTAGGGGGTGAACCCAGTGGGTAGGCCCCTTGCTACAAGGTACCTCATCTATGAAAGCTGATGGAGGGGACTATTCCATCACCGCCACAATCCCAACCCCAACCCCATTTTGACCTACTAATGAAGACCTAGTTGACTTGTTTACTTTGTCATCTCATTCCACTGGTAACACTGCAGCTGTACTGGAATACGCTTTTATAATCCTGTATGTCATGGAGGTCCTATGTAGCACTATGAAATGTAAACTGCTATGAAATGTTTATGTTGGTGTCATGTTTTTTACGTACAATTCTCTTAAGTATAGCAACTGGACTGGACTACTGGGGACTATGAGCACCTGTAAATGCTTGGAGCATAAAGATATGCAGACTTTGACTGAACATACAGATAGAAACCAACACAGATTGGAGTTCTGAGTCAGTGTGCTGGTGTTAGTAGGTCAGGGCTCTGAAGGTCTGGATAGTGTCTTTATTTTTGTCAGTCCTGGGACGCGACACAGCTGGGAATTGTCTTCTAGTGACATCATAAGCAAACAAGAGCAAAAGTCAGTTTATAGATCCAACAAACTGGTTCAGACATGTTGCATTCACTGTATAAACAGGATAAATACAATATGCTGGAGTAATGTGCATGTACTATATAATCCAAACCATTTTTGGACCGTTTTGATTGGTCGATTAATCATGGAATTTTCACACCATGTAAACCTCTGGTGGTGAGCTTTGACCTTCCATATTCCTATTCTCTGTTGTGGTGTCTGAAAATCTTGGGGTGATGTCACTGGGTGTTGTCTGCAAGTCTTGGTTGGCATCTCTCCAGAGTCACTTGCCTTATAAACGTTCTTATATGGCAAAGTCCAATAATGCCCAAAAGATTTCCTGCATTTCCTATGAGGGATTCACCACAAGTGATGCTCTGAAACACAAGAAACTGGCCCCAGAAATATTTCCTGGCTTTCTTCATTAGATTCCATTCCCTCTGTGTAGTCCCATCATATAAACCATAGTTAAATGTGTTCTTACCACTTCGATATAACATTTAGAGTATTTTTATAAACCCATATTACAATACAGTAATGTGTAAGATGCATACACTACTACAAAACTATCAATGTGATGTAGAATTTTGGATAGATATGGGGTTAGGGTTTTGCCTTCTGTTAAGGCCAGTGTTTGATTTAGGTGTTTTCTTGGGATATAGACTCTTGGTTGAATTTAATGTGTGCTACCAAAATAGTGGGTCACAGTCATTGCGCTAAGGGGTTGTACAGAGAGTTAAATCCATTAGGCCAGTGTTGTTTAAGAACTGAATTGGTGGCCATAGTCTAGTTTGTGCATCTGACCCCAGATAAGGGTTCAGTCGACTGAAGGAGACCTGAGGCCAGACGCTGTGTCAGCAGTGATAGATTCCTCACAGTGTAACCAAGACGTCTACCTGTCCCTACTGGACTCACTGTTTGCAACTTGTCAAATGGTCAGCTGACTCACAGGTTGTTGTTGCTGTAGTTCATAAATCATAGAGAAGTTTTTGTCTATGGTTTTTCAGCAAAATGTTTCACCTACGTTTAACTATATCTATTACTAGGCCTTCAGTCCAGGCCATGAAGGTCAAAAAAGAGATATGTTTCCTGTCTAAATTGTTTCAAACTCTAGAAATCCACTGATCATCTATGTGGGTTTAAATGTTGTGGGAATATCTGATATGTACGTGGGAAGCACATTTATTTTCAAGCTAAAATAAGTAGTGCTACGGTTCATTAAGGGTTCGCCTGCACCTATGTAGCACTGTTAATGACCTTTGAATGTGATGATAGCTTTTGTCTGTGTAGCATTCTTTGTGTTTATTATGTTTATTTGTGTTTATTATAGAGCATTCGTTATGGTTTTACCTGGGGGTCATGATGACTCTAGAGTTCAAACCCTTCAAATCCCTTAGGATTTGTGTTCTCCCTGTGTCTGTGTGGATTTCCTCACACATTTTGGTAGTTGGATTTGTTGTTCAAAAGTGTCCATAGCTATGAGTGTGTGAGTGAATGTGAAAGTGTGTCTGGTGTCCTGTGATGGACTGGTACCCTGTGTGGGGTGTGGGCCTGCCATGACTCTGAACAGGATAAGCTTAGAAAATGTATAAATGGTTTTAGCAAGTCATGGTGTTGTTTGTGGCATATGTTCTGCAGTAGTTGTGTTCTCACAGTATGAAATATGCATTTTATTGGATGTATTAGATATTATGCTTAACCTCTTATAAAAATTGTCATTCCCATGTGGGTGACTCACTCTATGAAGAATAAACTAATTCATTTGGTGACTTTTCATGATAATTATCAAATATCAATTTATAAAGTTTGTTAGTTTGCTAGTGATTGCTTTGTTAGTCGCGGACTGCAATGGTAAAACCCAATGGTGATACTAGAAAACCTGTGCACTGGGAGCTCAAGCTCTAGCTGTCGATGAACAAATGTGTCTATGTACACTACAGATCCCTCTGTGCATGTATTTCTGTCGTTAGTAAGTTGTAGCTGCTCTGGTTTGGTTGCTTGGTTGGTTTCTGGCCCATGTTTCTTGGTGCATTCCTACACTGCTTGGGTTGGCTCGGAGACTCAGGGCCACAGTGTGGAAATGAATCAGAGCTTTTCATGGCCACTGCCACAGACGTCCACCTTGGTCTCTTCTAGTCCTCTCAGGAATGCTTCTGATAAAAATCTCAGCGAATCCCAACAAAGCGCAATTCTCTAACAGCCGATGACTGAGTAGAAAATGGAATGGAATGTGCTGGTTCTATCTCTGATCCTGAGGAGTTGTTGGGGATTATACGTGCACAGGGCAGGTGATAAGTCATAGGATATTAGAAATATTTTGTACTCCATTTATGGCATTGGTTACATATTTTCAGCTAAATTTAGTGCATAGTTGTTTTAAAGTTGTGGATTTTGTATTTTTATTTTTGCTTAGGTTTACTCATCAAACATCTGTAGACAATAAGTGGAATTCTGGGAAAATGTAATTTAATATAAAAGTCAGCCTCCTGAATTCATAGCAAAATGTGATTACATGCTGCACTTTAAGAAAACTTTCTTGCTGTCAACATCTAAAATAATAAATAAAGTTTGAGAATTGTAGAATGGAACATTTTGTTTTTTGATTGTCAGTAATTAACACTAAATGTACTAAAATAATACAATTAGCAAAATGAAATGATATATATTTTACTAAAATATTTCTATATTCCCAAGATTCATACTTATAGATGTGTGTATGGTTTTTCAAGTGATTTCCTGACACCCCAGTGTGAAAAACATGCTTAAAGATTTGTTCTAACCCCTAAACTTAAGCCTAACATTAAACTTAACCCTAAACCTAACTAAAAGTGCTAACAGTTTAGAAACAGTGGTGTTTGTGTTTGTGTAACACTCTCACAAACAGATTACAGCAAAGCTTCTGAATGTCTTCTTCAGGTACATCACAAAGTTGGAGTGATCTTGGTGAAACAGCGCCACCACTGGACAGGAGCTCACAGTGAAATTACTATGAATTATAATAAATAGGAATGGATTAGAGATTATCTGGGATTATATTTTAGACCACAGGTTAGTCAAATGGTAAGTTATCGTAAAGTTAGCCGAAATGGAATGTCGAAAAACACACATACAGGTACACATTTTAAAACTCTACACGTAGGATTCCTGGAGTGAGATTAAGTTTCTTATTTGAGTGTATGATATTGAAGTGAGATTTTCAAAGTCCTGACCTTTTCATCCTTTGAATGTATAAAAATTGAATACTTCTTTTATTACATCCTCGCTGCCTGTATCTCTTCATAGACACACCATCCTTTGTGTTCAGTTGAGTCTGCTAGCTACTTGGAGTTCAGGAGGCTTTTCTCAGTCTACACTGTATAAACGCATGGATTAATTTCAACTGTGCGAATCCAGCGGGTTGCCAAGTCTTGTCCTAGTCCCAGCCGCCTCAGACTGTGATGCCCTTTTCGGCCTCATTATGACTTTCCAAACACACACAGCTTCAGACGGCGCACGGGGAGCGTTCGGGACAAAGCCATCCTATTTGCATGGGGTTTGGCTGAGCTTCTGCAAACAGCAGATCTCTCTGGGAGCGTCGAGAATATCGAGTCACACCCGTGGAATGTTCTAGTCGCCGCTTAGTCAGGGGTAGAGGGGTGCATACTTTGGCGTTGTCTGGTAAAACTGTAAATTGAGGTGAAGGG